>NC_092089.1:77748904-77861404 GCF_045679555.1 Salvelinus alpinus
CTCTCTCTCTCTCTCCGTCCCCCTCTCTCTCTCTCTCTCCGTCCCCCTCTCTCTCTCTCTCTCTCCGTCCCCCTCTCTCTCTCTCTCTCCGTCCCCCTCTCTCTCTCTCTCTCTCCGTCCCCCTCTCTCTCTCTCTCCGTCCCCCTCTCTCTCTCTCCGTCCCCCTCTCTCTCTCTCTCCGTCCCCCTCTCTCTCTCTCTCCCTCTCTCCGTCCCCCTCTCTCTCTCTGTCCCCCTCTCTCTCTCTGTCCCCCTCTCTCTCTCTCCGTCCCCCTCTCTCTCTCTCTCCGTCCCCCTCTCTCTCTCTCTCCGTCCCCCTCTCTCTGTCCCTCTCTCTCTCTCTCCCTCTCTCTCCCTCTCTCCGTCCCCCTCTCTCTCTCTCTCTCTGTCCCCCTCTCTCTTTCTCTCCGTCCCGTCTCCCTCTCTCTGTCCCCGTCCCCCTCTCTCTCTCTCTCCGTCCCCCTCTCTCTCTCTCTCCGTCCCCCTCTCTCTCTCTCTCTCTCTCCGTCCCCCTCTCTCTCCCTCTCCGTCCCCCTCTCTCTCCCTCTCCGTCCCCCTCTCTCTCTCTCTCCGTCCCCCTCTCCCTCTCTCTCTGTCCCCCTCTCTCCGTCCCCCTCTCTCTCTCCCAGTCCCCCTCTCTCTCCCCGTCCCCCTCTCTCTCCCCGTCCCCCTCTCTCTCCCCGTCCCCCTCTCTCTCCCTCCGTCTCCCTCTCTCCCCCTCTCTCTCCCCATCTCTCTCTCGCTCTCTCCCTCCCCGTCTCTCTCTCGCTCTCTCCCTCCCCGTCTCTCTCTCGCTCTCTCCCTCCCCGTCTCTCTCTCGCTCTCTCCCTCCCCGTCTCTCTCTCGCTCTCTCCCTCCCCGTCTCTCTCTCGCTCTCTCCCTCCCCGTCTCTCTCTCGCTCTCTCCCTCCCCGCTCTCTCTCTCGCTCTCTCCCTCCCCGTCTCTCTCTCGCTCTCTCCCTCCCCGTCTCTCTCTCGCTCTCTCCCTCCCCGTCTCTCTCTCGCTCTCTCCCTCCCCGTCTCTCTCTCGCTCTCTCCCTCCCCGTCTCTCTCTCGCTCTCTCCCTCCCCGTCTCTCTCTCGCTCTCTCCCTCCCCGTCTCGCTCTCTCCCTCCCCGTCTCGCTCTCTCCCTCCCCATCTCTCTCTCTCCCTCCCCGTCTCGCTCTCTCCCTCCCCGTCTCGCTCTCTCCCTCCCCGTCTCGCTCTCTCGCCCCCCGTCTCTCTCTCTCGCTCTCTCGCCCCCCGTCTCTCTCTCGCTCTCTCCCCCCGTCTCTCTCGCTCTCTCCCCCCGTCTCTCTCTCGCTCTCTCCCCCCGTCTCTCTCTCGCTCTCTCCCCCCGTCTCTCTCTCTCTCCCCCCGTCTCTCTCGCTCTCTCCCCCCGTCTCTCTCGCTCTCTCCCCCCGTCTCTCTCGCTCTCTCCCCCCGTCTCTCTCGCTCTCTCCCCCCGTCTCTCTCGCTCTCTCCCCCCGTCTCTCTCGCTCTCTCCCCCGTCTCTCTGCTCTCTCCCCCCGTCTCTCTCGCTCTCTCCCCCCGTCTCTCTCGCTCTCTCCCCCCGTCTCTCTCTCGCTCTCTCCCCCCGTCTCTCTCTCGCTCACTCTCTCTCTCTCTACTAACAGAGTAGTTCTGGCACCAGGACAGTTGGGGGGAAACACCCAGTCACCAAGCAACAGCTACAACATCACAATATCTGGATATAGCATACTGTAATATTTTGTCAATGACCAGTTGTACCTAACAGATACTGCTTTGTTATGTTGCATACAGGAGAGTCACACTTCCACTGAACTGTCATCCCAAGATTTACTGAATACTGTACTGTTGACATAGCAGACACACAGTGATGAAGAAAGACAAGCAAATGGATGGAAATAGATCAAACACATGGATAGATCAACCACATGGAAGAAAATACAAAGGCAGACAGACAGAGAGAGAGAGATAGGGAGATAGATACAGAGATACAGTTGAAGTTGGAAGTTTACATACACTTAGGTTGGAGTCATTAAAACTAGTTTTTCAACCACTCCTCAAATGTCTTGTTAACAAACTATAGTTTTGGCAAGTCGGTTAGGACATCTACTTTGTGCATTTTTCCAACAATTGTTTAGACAGATTATTTCACTTATAATTCACTGTATCAAAATTCCAGTGGGTCAGAAGTTTACAAACACTAAACTGACTGTGCCTTTAAACAGCTTGGAAAATTCCAGAACATTATGTCTTGGGTTTAGAAGCTTCTGATAGGCTAATTGACATCATTTGAGTCAATTGGAGGTGTACCTGTGGATGTATTTCAAGGCCTACCTTCAAACTCAGTGCCTCTTTGCTTGACATCATGGCAAAATCTAAGGAAATTAGCCAAGACCTCAGATTCTTTTTTGCAGACCTCCACAAGTCTGGTTCATCCTTGGGAGCAATTTCCAAACACCTGAAGGTACCACGTTCATCTGTACAAACAATATTACGCATGTATAAACATCACGGGACCACGCAGCCGTCATACCGCTCGGGAAGGAGACGCGTTCTGTCTCCTCGAGATGAACGTACTTTGGTGCGAAAAGTGCAAATCAATCCCAAAACAACAGCAAAGGACCATGTGAAGATGCTGGAGGAAACTGGTACAAACGTATCTATATCCACAGTAAAACGAGTCCTATATCGACATAACCTGAAAGGCCGCTCAGTAAGGAAGAAGCCACTGCTCCAAAACCGCCATAAAGCCAGATAACGGGTTGCAACTACACATGGGGACAAAGATCGTACTTTTTGGAGAAATGTCCTCTGGTCTGATGAAACAAAAATAGAACTGTTTGGCCATAATGATCATCGTTGTGTTTGGAGGAAAAAGGGGGATGTTTGCAAGCCGAAGAACACCATCCCAACCGTGAAGCACGGGGGTGGCAGAATCATGTTGTGGGGGTGCGTTGCTGCAGGAGGGACTGGTGCACTTCACAAAATAGATGGCATCATGAGGTAGGAAAATTTGGTGGATATATTGAAGCAGCATCTCAAGACATCAGTCAGGAAATTAAAGCTTGGGTAGCAAATGGGTCTTCCAAATGGACAATGACCCCAAGCATACTTCCAAAGTTGTGGCAACATGGCTTAAGAACAACAAATATTGGAGTGGCCATTACAAAGCCCTGATCTCAATCTTATAGAAAATTTGTGGGCAGAACTCAAAAAGCATGTGCGAGCAAGGAGGCCTTCAAACTCAGGAATGGGCCAAAATGCTCTCAAATTACTGTGGGAAGCTTGTGGAAGGCTACCTGAAACGTTTGATTCAAGTTAAATAATTTAAAGGCAATGCTACCAAATACTAATTGAGTGTATGTAAACTTCTGACCCACTGGGAATGTGATGAAAGAAATAAAAGCTGAAATAAATCATTCTCTCTACTATTATTCTGACATTTCACATACTTAAAATAAAGTGGTGATCCTAACTGACCTAAGACAGGGAATTTTTACTAGGATTAAATGTCAGGAATTGTGAAAAACTGAGTTTAAATGCATTTGGCTAAGGTGTATGTAGACTTCTGACTTCAACTGTATAGACAGACAGATAGACAGACAGACAGGCATTCAGGCTGAAAGACAGACAGAACAACTGTTCAACCACCCTACTGACCACCTACTGGACAGTGAGCCAACCAGCCAGCCAGTCAACCAGCCAGCCAGACAGACAGGGAAGCAGGTGTGTGTGATGTCTTACCTGGCGTTGGGGCGTGTGGAGATGTCCTGCAGGTCCCCAGTGTCAAACAGCTGAGAGCCCTTCAGTCCCAGCTCCTCACAGCCACGCAGGAACACACTCAGGTTGTCCTGAAGGGAGAGAGAAGACACACTATTACTTAGAGAGGACTCAATATTACTTAGAGAGGACACACTCACGTCAGAAGCCATAAAGTGCTTTGAAAGACTGGTCATGGCTCACATCAACACCATTATGCCAGAAACCCTAGAACCACTCCAATTCGCATACCGCCCCAACAGATCCACAGATGACACAATCTCTATCGCACTCCACACTGCCCTTTCCCACCTAGACAAAAGGAACACCTATGTGAGAATGCTGATCATTGACTACAGCTCAGCATTTAGCACCATAGTGCCCACAAAGCTCATCACTAAGCTAAGGACCCTGGGACTAAACACCTCGCTCTGCACCTGGATACTGGACTTCCTGACGGGCCTCCCCCAGGTAGTAAGGGTAGGCAACAACATATCTGCCACACTGATCCTCAACACTGGGGCCCCTCAGGGGTGCGTGCTTAGTCCTCTCCTGTACTCCCTGTTCACCCACGACTGCGTGGCCAAGCACGACCAACACCATCATTAAGTTTGCTGATGAGATAACAGTGGTAGGTCTGATCACCGACAACGATGAGACAGCCCTTAGGGAGGTCAGAGACCTGGCAGTGTGGTGCCAGGACAACAACCTCTCTCTCAATGTGAGCAAGACAAAGGATATGATCATGGACTACAGGAAAAGGAGGGCCGAACAGGCCCCCATTAACATCGACAGGACTGAAGTGGAGTGGGTCGAGAGTTTCAAGTTCCAAGATTTGGCATGGGTCCCCAGATCCTCAAAAAGTTCTACAGCTCCACCATCGAGATCATCATGACCGGTTGTATTACCGTTATCAGCTCTCTCTCGATTCAATTCAATTTAAGGGATTTATTGGCATGGGAAACATATGTTAACATTGCCAAAGCAAGTGAAGTAGATAATAAACAAATGCGAAATAAACAATCAAATTAACAGTAAACATTACATTCACAAAAGTTACAAAATAATAAAGAAATGTCAAATGTCATATTATGTGCAAATAGTTCAAGTACAAAAGGGAAAATAAATAAACATAAATATCGGTTGTATTTACAATGGTGTTTGTTTTTTACTGGTTGCCCTTTTCTTGTGGCAACAGGTCATTCACGTTGGGTGAATTTTGGCCGAATCCTCCTGACAGAGCTGGTGTAGCTGAGTCAGGTTTGTAGGCCTCCTTGCTCGCACATGCTTTTTTAGTTCTGCCCACAAATGTTCTATAGGGATTGAGGTCAGGGCTTTGTGATGGCAACTTCAATACCTTGACTTTGTTGTCCTTAAGCCATTTTGCCACAACTTTGGAAGTATACTTGGGGTCATTGTCCATTTGGAAGACCCATTTGCGACCAAGCTTTAACTTCCTGACTGATGTCTTGAGATGTTGCTTCAATATATGCACATCATTTTCCTCCCTCATGATGCCATCTATTTTGTGAAGTGCACCAGTCCCTCCTGCAGCAAAGCATCCCCACAACATGATGCTACCACCCCCGTGCTTCAAGGTTGGGACGGTTTTCTTCAGCTTGCAAGCCTCCCCCTTTTTCCTTCAAACACAATGATAGTCATTATGGCCAAACAGTTCAATTTTTGTTTCATCAGACCAGACCACATGCAGGTGTAGTACTGCTGGTAGTAGCAGTACTACCAGTAGAGCTGGTATGTGTCTCTATGGACGCGGGCCTTACTTTTTTTGGACCATTTATCAATTTTCGAGCAAAAGCAATGAGCAGCAGCTATGTTTGTCTACATACGGACTGTTAGTGAAATTCCCGCGAAAGAGTAACGGTTAATATGATTGGATGTTAATTATTTGACTCGGCTACCTGTATTTGACATTGTGTTGTTATTTCGCTGAACACTAGATGGTTTAATTTTATTTTTGGCAGTGAAACGAGGCTACTCAGGCATGAAAAAAACCTCACCCAAATGTATAGCCCCATTCTAAAACATAAATGGACTGTTTGAAAATGTGAAGAAATGTTTTTATATTAAAAAAAATTGTGAATCACATTTTTATTTTGCATACCCCCGACGGCATTGTGCGTATACGTACCCCAGTTTGGGAATACCTGCTCACGGGCAACAGTGTCTAAATGGAATGTGTTCCTGGTAACTGGACCTTTTTTGGAACACCATTATTTTATTCTTACTGAGGTTTACTGTCAGGGCCCAGGTCTGACAGAATATGCGCAGAAGATCTAGGTGCTTCTGTAGGCCCTCCTTGGTTGGGGACAGAAGCACCAGATCATCAGCAAACAGTAGACATTTAACTTCAGATTCTAGTAGGGTGAGGCCGGGTACTGCAGACTGTTCTAGTGCCCTAGCCAATTTGTTGATATATATGTTGAGGGCTTAAGCTGCATCCCTGTCTCACCCCACGACCCTGTGGATTGAAATATGTGTGTTTTTTTGCCAATTTTAACTTTACACTTGTTTGTGTATATTTGTCATATGTTTTTCCCGCAACACCACTTTCCATCAATTTGTATAGCAAACCCTCATGCCAAATTGAGTCAAAAGCTTGGTTTGTATAAAAATGAATGAATACGTGGTCTGTCATACGATAATTTGGTGAAAAGCCAATTTGACATTTGCTCAGTACATTGTTTTCACTGAGAAAATGTATGAGTCCGCTGTTAATGATAATACAAAGGATTTTCCCAAGGTTTCTGTTGACGCATAACCCACGGTAGTTATTGGGGTCAAATTTGTCTCCACTTTGTGGATTGGGTGATCAGTCCTTGGTTACAGATTTTGGGTAATATACAAGAGCTAAGGATGATGTTAAAGAGTTTTAGTATAGCCAGTTGGAATTTGTGGTCTGTATATTTGATAATTTCATTGAGGACACCATCAACACCATAGGCCTTTTGGGTTGGAGGGTTTGTATTTTGTCCGTTAGTTAATTCAATGTAATTGGAGATTCCAGTGGATTCTTGTAGTCTTTAATAGTTGATTCTAAGATTTGTATATGCTTTTGATGTTTGTCATAGGGCCAAAAAGATTGGAGAGGTGGTTTACCCATACATCTAAATTTTTGGATAGATAACTCTTTGTGTTGTTGTTTGTTTAGTGTTTTCCAATTTTCCCAGAAGTGTTTAGAGTCTATGGATTCTTCATTTACATTGAGCTGATTTCTGACCTGCTGTTCCTTCTTTTTTCCGTAGTGTATTTCTGTATTGTTTCAGTGATTCACCATAGTGAAGGCGTAGGCTCAGGCTTTCTGGGTCTCCATGTTTTTGGTTGGATAGATTTCTCAATTACCTTCTTAGGTTTTTGCATTCTTCATCAAACCATGTCATTGTTGTTCATTTTCTTTGGTTTTCTGTTTGACATTTTTAGATTTGATAGGGAAGCTGAGAGGTCAAATACACTGTCTAAGTTTTCTACTGCCAAGTTTATACTTTCACTATTACAGTAAAACATTTTGTCCAGGAAGTTGTCTTAAAGGGATTTAAGTTGTTTTAAAGGGATTTGTTGTTACCCAATTGTTTTTTTCTAGGTTTCCACACTACTTTCCTCTATAGCATTTCTTAATATTATTCAGTTCCTTTGGCTTTGATGCCTCATGATTGAGTATTGCTCTACCAGGTGGTTGAGAAGTCAAAGGAAGGTCAAACCAGCAATGCCATATTAGAATGACTGTGATTTTGCAGTGATCTGATAGGGGTGTGAGCGGGTTGACTGTGAACGCTCTGAGAGACTCTGGTTTGGGGCCAGTGGTAAAGTAGTCTACAGTACTACTGCCAAGAGATGAGCTATAGGTATACCTACAGTCCCCTCGAAGCCTACCATTGATTATGTACATACCCAGCGTGTGTGACAGAGCTGCAGGAGTTGTGACCCGTTTTTGTTGGTTATGTTGTCGTAGTTGTGCCGAGGGGGGCATATGGGGGAGGGAATGCTGTCACCTCCAGGTAGGTGTTTGTCCCCCTGTGTGCTGAGGGAGTCAGGTTCTTGTCCAGTTCTGGCATTTAGGTCGCCACAGACTAGTACATGTCCCTGGGCCTGGAAATGATTGATTTCCCCCTCCAGGATGGAGAAGCGGTCTTCATTTAAGTATGGTGATTCAAGTGGGGGGGTATAGGTAGCACACAGGAGGACATTTTTCTCTGTTGAGATCATTTCCTTTTGAATTTCTAGCCAAATGTAAAATGTTCCTGTTTTGATTCATTTAATAGAGTGAATTAGGTCTGCTCTATACAAAATTAGCATACCCCCTGAGTCCCTTCCCTGTTTCACACCTGGTAGTTTGGTGGATGGGACTACCAGCCCTCTGTAACCTAGAGGGCAACCAGTGGGTCCATCTCCTCTATACCATGTTATTGTAGGATGACAATGTCTGTATTTCAGAAGTCCAGGTTCCTGCTCTTTAGGCCAAAAGCAGATGACCTCAGGCCTGGGATATTCCAGGATGAGATAGTGAAGGCTTTGTGTTCAATAAAGTGCCCAATGTTGTTAGTCGTGTGGTTTGGCCTCAGACCAGTAAGTGTGAGCAGAGCCTGCTGAGCATCTGGTACATGCCATTGGCTTGGGCTAGTGTAAGAGTGAGGGTTGGGCCTGTTTGCCTGCTCTCTCTCTGTTTCCTCTTTCCCACTATCTCTCTGTCTCTCATGCAGAGCTTGCCAGGTGTCCTGCAGTCCTTTGTTCTGTCGGTGCAACCTGACCCTGCTAAGGCTCCTGTCCCCTTCTCTTCTCCAGTTCCCAGCCTCTCTCTCTTCTCTCTCGTTCCCCCTCTCTCCACACACACCCACACAGAGCTGGATTTTCTCACATTTCAGAGCATTTCTCACTGTGCTAAGCCCCCCCCCCCCCCCTGGCTTCCTGTACATTTGGGAGAGTCCCATCTCTGCTACCCTGGAGAGGAGACCCCACCCATAAACACACACACACACACACACACACACCACACACACAGGGTGTGAATGGATATTGCTCTGCCGGCAGGATATGTAAAAGACAATCAACAAAAAATATTTTTCACAATATTGAGCAATTGGTACAGTAGTATTCAGTGATATCAACTTCTCTGAAATCAGCACTGCATACACACTGATACAAACTATTGACATGCATTTCAAAATCTACAAGGTTTTGCTCTTCCCATCTATATGTTTATCATAGCGGACTTTGTTTTATAACATCTGACAGTTTTGACATTCACCACTACATCCTTAATCATAAAGTTGGTTGGACCTCTCTAAAAACACACAGGTCACTTCATTATTCTGTTTTTGTTTATAAAGCCTTACTCAAACTACCAATTTACTTATCATTGTTGAAATGTAGAAACTCGGGTTACAACACTAGATCACAGGGTTGGTTAATGCCGGAGACTCCATGTGTATCCACAGAGTTCGGTAAATCTGCTTTTTCCTAACAGGCCCCTATCATGTGGAATAATCTCCAAGTAACGTTTCATTTGGATATGTTGTCGTCTCAGGGTCAGTTTAGGAGAAAGGCTAGGGATTTTTGTATTTCTAAATGTGCTTGTTTTGTTTGATTGTTTATTGTGTATATGATATTTGCTATTTATTTAATTGTGTGTTTTAAATTGTGTATACTTTTCTTTTCTGTATTGTTCCCAGGGCACATTTGCAAATGAGACCTAGGTCTCAATGTGTTTTTCCCTGGTTAAATAAAAGTTAATAAAAAAAGACAAATAATGTTCCATATCTATATACACTATATATACAAAAGTATGTAGACACCCCTTCAAATGACTGGATTTGGCTATTTCAGCCACACCCGTTGCTGACAGGTGTATACAATCGAGCACACAGCCATGCAATCTCCATAAACAAACATTGGCAGTAGAATGGCCTTACTGAAGAGCTCAGTGACTTTCAACGTGGCACCGTCATAGGGTGACACCTTTCCAACAAGTCAGTTTGTCGAATTTCTGCCCTGCTGGAGATGCCCCGGTCAACTGTAAATGCTGTTATTGTGAAGTGGAATCGTCTAGGAGCAACAACAACTCAGCCGCAAAGTGGTAGGTCACAAATGCTCACAGAGTGGGACCGCCGAGTTGCAAAACTCACCGCTGCTCGGTTGCAACACTCACGACCGAGTTCAAAACTGCCTCTGGAAGCAACGTCAGCACAATAACTGTTCTTCAGGAGATTCAAAAATGGGTTTCCAAGCCTAAGATCATCATGCGCAATGCCAAGCGTCAGCTGGAGTGGTGTAAAGCTCGCCCCCACTGGACTCTGGAGCAGTGGAAATGCGTTCTCTGGAGAGATGAATCACCTTTCACCATCTGGCAATGAGACGGACGAATCTGTGTTTGGCGGATGCCAGGAGAACGCTACCTGCCCGAATGCATAGTGCCAACTGTACATTTCCTTTCCTGTTTCAACATGACAATGCCCCCGTGAACAAAGTGAGGTCCATACGGAAATGGTTTGTCGAGATCGGTGTGGAAGAACTTGACTGGCCTGCACAGAGCCCTGACCTCAACTCCATCAAACACCGTTGGGATGAATTGGAACGCCAACTGCGAGCCAGGCCCAATTGCGAAACATCAGTTCCCGATGTCACTAATGCTCTTGTGGCTGAATGGAAGCAAGTACCCGCAGCAATGTTCCAACATCTAGTGGAAAGCCTTCCCAGAAGAGTGGAGGCTGTTATAGCAGCAAAGGGGGAACCAACTCCATGTTAATGCCCATGATTTATGATTGTGGAATACTAATTTCAACAATATTACAAAACTTACTTTAGGTCTGCTTCAATGGATTTTATAGGTAGGTAAGAAAAGTTAAATGATGTCCATTTTTATGTCCAAACATGTATATTGACTTACATTGAAGCGTTTTCGGGTGGTATATTTAAGCAATGCTGCTGCTCCCAAACCATCTCTCTCCACAATGCTGCTGCTCCCATCTCATCTCTCTCCACAATGTTGCTGCTCCCATCTCTCTCCACAATGCTGCTGCTCCCATCTCTCCCCACAATGCTGCTGCTCCCATCTCTCCCCACAATGCTGCTGCTCCCAAACCATCTCTCCACAATGCTGCTGCTCCCAAACCATCTCTCTCCACAATGCTGCTGCTCCCATCTCTCTCCACAATGCTGCTGCTCCCATCTCTCCCCACAATGCTGCTGCTCCCAAACCATCTCTCCCCACAATGCTGCTGCTCCCAAACCATCTCTCCACAATGCTGCTGCTCCCAAACCATCTCTCTCCACAATGCTGCTGCTCCCATCTCTCTCCACAATGCTGCTGCTCCCATCTCTCCCCACAATGCTGCTGCTCCCAAACCATCTCTCCCCACAATGCTGCTGCTCCCATCTCATCTCTCTCCACAATGTTGCTGCTCCCATCTCTCTCCACAATGCTGCTGCTCCCATCTCTCTCCACAATGCTGCTGCTCCCATCTCTCCCCACAATGCTGCTGCTCCCAAACCATCTCTCCCCACAATGCTGCTGCTCCCAAACCATCTCTCCACAATGCTGCTGCTCCCATCTCTCTTCACAATGCTGCTGCTCCCAAACCATCTCTCCCCACAATGCTGCTGCTCCCAAACCATCTCTCCCCACAATGCTGCTGCTCCCAAACCATCTCTCCCCACAATGCTGCTGCTGCCAAACCATCTCTCCCCACAATGCTGCTGCTCCCAAACCATCTCTCCCCACAATGCTGCTGCTCCCAAACCATCTCTCCCCACAATGCTGCTGCTCCCAAACCATCTCTCTCCACAATGCTGCTGCTCCCATCTCTCTTCACAATGCTGCTGCTCCCATCTCTCTCCACAATGCTGCTGCTCCCAAACCATCTCTCCCCACAATGCTGCTGCTCCCAAACCATCTCTCCACAATGCTGCTGCTCCCAAACCATCTCTCTTCACAATGCTGCTGCTCCCATCTCTCTCCACAATGCTGCTGCTCCCAAACCATCTCTCCCCACAATGCTGCTGCTCCCAAACCATCTCTCCCCACAATGCTGCTGCTCCCAAACCATCTCTCCCCACAATGCTGCTGCTCCCAAACCATCTCTCCCCACAATGCTGCTGCTCCCAAACCATCTCTCCCCACAATGCTGCTGCTCCCAAACCATCTCTCCCCACAATGCTGCTGCTCCCAAACCATCTCTCCCCACAATGCTGCTGCTCCCAAACCATCTCTCCCCACAATGCTGCTGCTCCCAAACCATCTCTCCCCACAATGCTGCTGCTCCCAAACCATCTCTCCCCACAATGCTGCTGCTCCCAAACCATCTCTCCCCACAATGCTGCTGCTCCCAAACCATCTCTCCCCACAATGCTGCTGCTCCCAAACCATCTCTCCCCACAATGCTGCTGCTCCCAAACCATCTCTCCCCACAATGCTGCTGCTCCCAAACCATCTCTCCCCACAATGCTGCTGCTCCCAAACCATCTCTCTCCACAATGCTGCTCCCAAACCATCTCTCTCCACAATGCTGCTGCTCCCAAACCATCTCTCTCCACAATGCTGCTGCTCCCAAACCATCTCTCTCCACAATGCTGCTGCTCCCAAACCATCTCCCACCAAAAAACTAAATACCTCCTTCTGTGCTCTCTTCCGACAAACAAGTCGCCCGATGCCAAGAATTGCAGAAACGTAAACAAAGAACATGCGGACAGAGGAAATATTAGTGACAAGGGTCTGTGTATGTGCATGTATGTGTAGGGGAAACCACTTAACAAACCCATGTCCAGCAAGCGTCTTGTACAATAACATACATACTACTCAGCCACAGCTGAGAACATCGACAGCGACCTCTTGTAATGGAAGGCTCTTGATGACAGACACTGATGTCTACATCAACACACACAGTGTTCCAGCCACTGCCCTCTTCCCCCCCTCAGACACCAAAACTATGGACAACGGTCAGAGAAAACCAAGCACGATAACACATGTAGACTTAAAGAGACATCTGCAGAGAACTCCATTCCTGTGGTCTTGAGACAATATTTCCCCAATCGAACTAAAACAGCAAAAAACTATTAGGAGCTAATTGATATGATGCATGAAGTACAGAGACATTAAACATGTTCCATCCTTAGATCATTTTACATTACGGTGCTGAATCTGGATGGACTCAATACCTTTCTGACGCGATCTGACGACAGATGTAGAGGGGGGAAGTGAACCAGCATTCACACCCAGAAACAACACCTATAGAGTATCCAGGGGGACGGGGTTCACAGATTACGCTGAGGGAGACGGGTGTCTCACAGCTCTGTTTCAGATTCCAACCTCACAGAGTCAAGGCCAAGGACAACACTCAAATAAGCAGGGGAGAGTTTAAAACTCACAGACAAGTGGTTTCTTCTTATCACAAGTCAAGATTCTAGGCAGTGCCATGACTGGGGTTTCACAATTATACAGTGTCATACACACATCTATGGTTATCAGGTTCTGTGTAATGGTACACTGGAACGAATACAGAATATTCCCAAAAGTGCACATTTTAAGCTAAATGTAGTGCACCTCAAACACTCTCAGGTACTTTAAAAGATTTGACCTATGAAATGAACCCAGGTCTGCTACCAACCCACTAGCCCTCTTCAGCAGTACACCAACCAACAAACCAAAGAACCAACCAGCCAACCAACCAACCAGCTGTAGTCCAGGGAGTGTGGCTTGCTAACACTGAGTCTCAGTACAGCTTGCTAATACTGTGCCTTAGTATGGCATGCTATCACTGAGCATTCCTAATGCCCTGGACCAGAGCTACCAATCAACCTGTAAAACATTCCACACTCTGCTCCTCATCCACCCTGATTACACAACAAGGAATTCCACAGAGAGACATTTTCCCATTAGGCTGTAACAGGAAGGGGAAGAGCCTCAGAATGTTTCTTTGGATATGCAGATGTAAGGTGTTACTGCAATGCACAAGTGTGCGAGCACAACCATATGATTTTCACAAAGCAAGCTGTGGATACACAAGCCTGCACCTTGAGTTGAACCATAAGGATTCACCATAACAGGTACAGGTCCTACCCTACATGTGTGAGTCAACCATGTGGTTTACAAGCCTAGTTTACTGGCATTGTTTACAAGCCTAGTTTACAAACCGAGTTTCAAGCCTAGTTTAAAAGCCTAGTTTACAAACCGAGTTTCAAGCCTAGTTTAAAAGCCTAGTTTACAGGCCTAGTTTACAAGAACTAGTTTACAAGCCTAGTCTAGTTCAGTAGGCCACAACGTTCAGATAGAAATATATTATGAAGAACAAATCAAATCAATTAAAATAAAATTTGATTTGTCACATGCGCCGAATACAACAAGTGTGGACCTTACCGTGAAATGCTTACTTACAAGCCCTTAACCAACAATGCAGTTAAGAAAATATTTACTAAATAAACTAAAGTGTAAAATAACAATAACGAGGCTATATACAGGGGGTACCGGTACTGAGTCAATGTGCGGCGGTACAGGTTAGTCGAGGTCATTTGTACATGTACTGTAGGTAGGGGTAAAGTGACCATGCATAGATAATAAACAGTGAGTAGAAGTAGTGTAAAAACAAACGGGGGGAGGGAGTGGGTGACAATGCAAATAGTCTGGGTGGCCATTTCATTAATTGTTCAGCAGTCTTATTGGAGTGGGTCTAGGGTTTCCGTGATGATGGTGTTGATGTTTATTTCTTGAACTGCATTGTTGGTTAAGGGCTTGAAAGTACGCATTTTACCCGTTGTATTCGGCGCATGTGACAAATACATTTCGATTTGATGTGAGCGATGACCACCCTTTCAAAGCACTTCATGTCTACCGATGTGAACAGCAACGTGAACAGCGCTACTCTTTAAATTTCTATCTGCAACGTTCCACAATGCTTCCCTACTCAACCCTTCCCTACTCAACCCTTCCCTACTCAACCCTTCCCTACTCAACGCTTCCCTACTCAACGCTTCCCTACTCAACGCTTCCCTACTCAACATGGCCCTGGTAACCCTGTATTTGTTCAATGACAAAAAGCAAAAGCATTATGTCGTGATTTGCTTGTGCCCACTCAGATACAGTACAGTACATATCAAAGACGTACTAATGTCTCTTTTCTCCTCCCACTCACTAGTTTCTTGTTCATGTCCCCAGCAGATGGAGGGCCAGTTTGTGTAGATGTATAATTGATAACCCCTCTAACTCCGTGCAGAAAGACTGACCCGACACCAGATGAAGTGTTCTCTCAGGTCTTATAGACAGAAATCATTAGATGTGTAATGGAGAGAAACAGTAGCCATGTAAACAGAAAGTAGGTCCAGAACAGAAACAGAGGGAGAGAGAGACTTTTGATGCTCTTAACTTAGATATCTTCAGAAAATGAGACTTCGAGAAACAGACTTCGAGAGAGAGAGCGAGAGACCAAAAAGATTGAAAGACTTTTAACTGGTGTTACAGTGGAGCAAAAAACATCTTGACAAAGTGAGGAAATAACTGTTTTGCTTTGAACTTGTTACAAGATAATCCATTGTTACTGGATTGTAAAAAAGAGAAAGGGCTTGTAAGAATGCGGGCTTGTAATTGCTGGTGTTCCTTAACAGCCAGAGGAGGCTCGTTGGCGGCGATTAGAGACGCCGTTAGATAAAAGAGTAGGGAGAGAGAAGTCGGGCCAAACCAAACTTCCTTCAAAACAGTTGAACTGAAGCCTACCACTTCTGCATTTTGGGTTCTAGCTCCCTCTCTCTCTCTCCCTCCCTCATCCAGCTGTTGAGCTCTCCTCTCTTTCATCCTTTTTCTGCATATGTTTGTCTCTCGCTTTCTTTCTTATCCAGCCATTGTTCATCTCCTCTCCTCCATTCTTCATCCCTTCTGTACTCTTTCCATTACCCTTTGGTCTTCAAACCATGAGCAGAGTAAAAGAAAACACAGGGCCATTGTGATATATATATATATATATTTTTTTTTTTTTAAATATTTTTTATTTAACCTTTATTTAACTAGACAAGTCAGTTAAGAACAAATTCTTAATTACAATGATGGCCTACACCGGCCAAACCCGGGTGACGCTGGGCCAATTGTGCACCGCCCTATGGCACTCCCAATCACGGCCAATTGTGATACAGCCTGGATTCAAACCGGGGTGTCTGTAGTGACACCTCTAGCACTGAGATGCAGTGCCTTAGACCGATGTGCCACTCAGGAGCCCCTACACATTAAGTTAGAAGATTAGGTTGAAGTGGCGCCCAGACGCTGGTCTTGGGTCAGTTTTGCATTTAACAGTAAAGGACTTGTTAAGGACAAATTTATCCTAGATCTGTACTTAGGGTCAACTTCACACTGAAGGCAAGTTAGCCATTGAATGCTGCTCATTATTCCTATCCAGGGTTGGAGAGAAACGGATTACATGTAAGTGATTACAAAAAAACGTAAACTGTAATCCGTTACGTTACCTGCAAAAACATTGTAATCAGATTACAGACACTTTTGAAAAACTAGATGATTACTTCAAGTTTTACTTTCAAATTCAGAAAGGATGTTTGCGAAAAAAAACTTTTCTGTAAACTCAATGACATTCAAATGAACATTGAAAAAAGGTGCAAGTTTAAATCAGAGACCGCTATGATGACACACCAAATATGTTTGATGGATCGAGGGAAAAGAGCAGGAATAGGCTTTTGTAGGCTCCAGTCCAAGCTAGGTCTTCCAATGGTGCAACTGCTGTCGGCATCCAAAGATTATCCAACTTCAAAAAAAGCTTGGAGGTAAGGATGAGAGCAGTGGTGTAGTCTACAGCGAAACGGATATCACTTATTATTGATATCTATATAGCGCAATGATGTGAATCATACTGCTGCTCTCTCAATTAGCTATTTGCGCCTTACGGATTGTGGTTGTTGTGGATGGCTGATCAGAAATCTAAATGTGTATTTGAACCCAATAATGGTTGAATTCAATAAATTTAAGCTTTTGATAAACTTAAAGGTGCAAACTGTAGTTGCTACATCCATTTTTGGAGTTATAAATTATATATATTCATGTAAAGATCTAATTTAATTATATTATTATATGTAGTAGAAAGCGATAGGTTAGAAGAAGCCTACATAACCAACCCATAAAGTAAAATGGAACATCCATATATGGCCAGTTATGTAAACTTTAACACTGATTTAACCTGCAATAGATGTCGTTCAATTGGTAACATACAGTTGAAGTCGGGAGTTTACATACACTTAGGTTGGAGTCATTAAAAATCGTTTTTCAACCACTCCACAAAATTCTTGTGAACAAACTATAGTTCTGGCAAGTCGGTTAGGACATTTACTTCGTGCATGACACAAGTCATTTTTCCAACAATTGTTTACAGACAGATTATTTCACTTATAATTCACTGTATCACAATTCCAGTCTGTCAAAAGTTTACATACACTAAGTTGACTGTCTTTAAACAGCTTGGAAAATTCCAGAAAATTATGTCACGGCTATAGAAGCTTCTGATAGGCTAATTGACATCATTTGAGTCAATTGGAGGTGTACCTGTGGATGTATTTCAAGGCCTACCTTCAAACTCAGTGCCTCTTTGCTTGACATCATGGGAAAATCAAAAGAAATCAGCCAAGTCCTCAGAAAATAATTGTAGACCTCCACAAGTCTGGTTCATCCTTGGGAGAAATTTCCAAACGCCTGAAGGTACCACGTTCATCTGTACAAACAATAGTACACAAGTATAAACACCATAGGACAACGCAGCCGTCATACCGCTCAGGAAGGAGACGCGTTCTGACTCCTAGAGATGAACGTACTTTGGTGCGAAAAGTGCAAATCAATCCCAGAACAACAGCAAAGGACCTTGTGAAGATGCTGGAGGAAACAGGTACAAAAGTATCTATATCCACAGTAAAACAAGTCCTATATCGACATAACCTGAAAGGCCGCTCAGCAAGGAAGCAGCCATTGCTCCAAAACCGCCATAAAAAAGCCAGACAACGGTTTGCACATGGGGACAAAGATCGTACTTTTTTGGAGAAATGTCCTCTGGTCTGATGAAACAAAAATAGAACTGTTTGGCCATAATGACCATCGTTATGTTTGGAGGAAAAAGGGGGAGGCTTGCAAGCCGAAGAACACCATCCCAACCGTGAAGCACGGGGGTGGCAGAATCATGTCTGGGGGTGCTTTGCTGCAGGAGGGACTGGTGCACTTCACAAAATAGATGGCATCATGAGGAAGCAAAATGATGTGCATATATTGAAGCAACATCTCAAGACATCAGTCAGGAAGTTAAAGCTTGGTCGCAAATGGGTCTTCCAAATGGACAATGACCCCAAGCATACTTCCAAAGTTGTGGCAAAATGGCTTAAGGACAACAAAGTCAAGGTATTGGAGTGGCCATCACAAAGCCCTGACCTCAATCCTATAGAACATTTGTGGGCAGAACTGAAAAAGCGTGTGCAAGCAAGGAAGCCTACAAACCTGACTCAGTTACACCAGCTGTGTCAGGAGGAATCGGCCAAAATTTACCCAACGTATTGTGGGAAGCATGTGGAAGGCTACCCGAAACATTTGACCCAAGTTAAACAATTTAAAGGCAATGCTCCCAAATACTAATTGAGTGTATGTAAACTTCTGACCCACTGGGAATGTGATGAAAGAAATAAAAGCTGAAATAATTCTCTCTACTATTATTCTGACATTTCACATTCTTAAAATAAAGTGGTGACCCTAACTGACCTAAAACAGGTAATTCTTACTGGGATTAAATGTCAGGAATTTTGAAAAACTGAGTTTAAATTTATTTGGCTAAGGTGTATGTAAACTTCCGACTTCAACTGTACATAACATACATCTTCTTCTAATACATCTTCTTCTAATCTTCTTCTAATGCCTCTTGAGGGGAAAGTAATCTAAAAGTAACTGAATGTAATCAGTTTGGGTAATCCAAAATTTGCATTACTGATTATAATTTTGGACAGGCAAGTAGTAACACATTACATTTTTGAAAGCCACCTACCTAACCCTGATCCTATCTCACAATAGTGACAAATCTGACCAAGATAATAGCAGCAAATCTAGTCAGGATATACAAGGACTACTGTAGAGATCAATTTGAAGACCAAAGTGTAGAGCAGAGGTAGTATAACCTTGTGGTAACACCATGAAATGGGTCTCGTCTAACAGCGCTGCCAGTCTCACAGTGTTTTACACTAATAACTGATCCCGGGGCTGTCCCAGTACATCTGGGCCTGGCTAACCAGCAGACTCCAGCCAAGCCAAAACAATGCAGAGGAAGTGGGAGGGTGGGGGGGGGGGGGATGAGAGAGAGAATGAGAGAAAGAGAAAATGAGAGAAAGAGAGACAGAAGCAGAGAGAGAGAATGAGAAAGAGAATGAGAGAAAGAGAAAATGAGAGAGAGAGAGAGAGAAATAAAATGGGGGGAATGAGTGAGAGGAAGGGAGGAGAGGGTAATCAGAGGGAGGAGAAGAATGGAAGGAGAAGAAGATAGAGGGGGAGAGGAATGGAGTGATGGCAGAAGGAGAGAACTTACCAGGCCAGCGATGGGAGTTGGTAATCTGTTGATCTTCTTCACCAAGCCAGGTTTGATGGAGCTCAGCAACCTGAGAGAGAGAGAGAAAGAGAGTGATGAGAGGGAGAATGTAAAATAATATGAAACCACAAACATCTGATTCAAATCCAATCAGATATCTCTACAAAACATCAATATCTACAGCTATGAATGGATAACATCTGTAAAGGTATTGTTGGAAACAGTCCCAGCAGATACCATCTGACACTTACAGTATAATTTAGACAGAAAGCAATTTAGTATTTTGTTTTATGGATAGAGGGAAGGCTATAGACCTAAACTTCCTTAGATAACTCCATGTGAATGTGGGTGATCATCATAACCAGAAAGTCCACAGCTGGTGAACTTCAATGTCTCTTATCCAGCATCTGTTGCTCTGAAGAGCCAGGAATCTTATGCATTTCATGTAGAAAGAAGATAGAGAAGGAGAGAGAGGGATAGATTGAGAGAAATATAGAGAGACAGACAGAAAAAACAAACAAACAAACAAACGACAGACTACGACGACAGAAAGAATGAATGAAGGAATCAGAAAACGGACCCTCCCTCTGAATGTGTCCTATGTGGCCGTCTTGGGAGGTTAGCGTTGACACTGGCTCTAAATCAGATGGAAGGACTTAAGGACACATGCTGCTGCTCCCCACTCCTCTGTATATTAGAACAGGTCTCAGAGCAGTTGGAGTGGATAGTGATAATGACAGGGCAGAACCAGACGAAGAGGAAAAACCTCTGTCCTCACGGCCCTCACGGGGGCTGTGGTAAATTGGAGCACAGTGGAGCACACAGCCGCAGCCTTGGACTGCTATCAGACTCACAGACTGGCCTTGGACTGCTGTCAGACTCACAGACTGGCCTTGGACTGCTGTCAGACTCACAGACTGGCCTTGGACTGCTGTCAGACTCACAGACTGGCCTTGGACTGCTGTCAGACTCACAGACTGGCCTTGGACTGCTGTCAGACTCACAGACTGGCCTTGGACTGCTGTCAGACTCACAGACTGGCCTTGGACTGCTGTCAGACTCACAGACAGGCCTTGGACTGCTGTCAGACTCACAGACTGGCCTTGGACTGCTGTCAGACTCACAGACAGGCCTTGGACTGCTGTCAGACTCACAGACTGGCCTTGGACTGCTGTCAGACTCACAGACTGGCCTTGGACTGCTGTCAGACTCACAGACTGGCCTTGGACTGCTGTCAGACTCACAGACTGGCCTTGGACTGCTGTCAGACTCAGACTGGCCTTGGACTGCAATCAGAGTGACAGACAGGTCTTAAGAGACTTAAATACACACCCAGTCACACAAACACGTGACAAACGATCATACATCCTAACACACTGAGATAGTGTATCTGGCTTTAGTGTATCCAGTCATGTTATTCCTGAGACAGTGGGCATGAGTGGTTGGGATAATGTTGTCAGGTCATGGTTCACAACACATTACTAACACACAGATAACTGTAGCTATAATACGTTATTGTACACAAGCACTTCTGTCAAAAACATGGGAAGTCACGAGACAAGACCCCCCCCTTTTGATGTTCTGAAACGAAACACATCCCCCTCCCCACTCAAGGTAACCTCCTCAAAAACTACACGAGAAAAAAGCGGGTAAGGGTGTCAAAGACAAAACAGATAACTTCCTCGTGGTCCAGCCCTTCCCTTGTTTTGAGAGCACACATGGTCCACAGTGGACATTCTCCAACTTCCTCCACTTCCTCCCAAGGTGCAAGGTTTTTAGAAAGAGCCTGAGGGGATCTTATCTAATCCTAGGCCTGTTATTGCTGATTCACCTGAGGAATGTACAACAAGAGTTCCCCCTATCTGATTCCAGACCTGTTACTATGTCCTGTTGTTGAGGAATGCACTACAATAGTTCCCCCTTTGTTCCTCATCAAAGCCAGAGCCAACGTGACATAACCATCTTGTGATAACAATCGCTGTGGTTATGACATGCCTGGAAGGCAATGCGATTCTCTCTCAAACGCTGAGTGCAAGAGAGTGGAGAGCTTGAGTTGGATTGAGATGGATGGCTGTGGATGGTGTGATAGGGGAAGGGTTAGATGTAAGGGAGACGCTGGTTGTTGACAAAGGTGTTTCACACATGACTGTGGTAGTAAAGAGTAAGTGGAGAAGGTGATATGTGATATTGATAATATGGTAAGATAATGCTGGTCTTTCAATGGCGGTGTTATTCATACTACTGTCCCGACTCTGTGTGGATTAGAAAATGACTGTTATCACGCATGCACACACACAAAATGCACATACAGACAGTGTAGACAGAGTACATACAGTAGAGACCCACAATTCACTGTGAAGACTGTCAACAACCCACAGTAGGATTACCCATCTGTTTCAGTTGATCCCACTGAAGTCCTTCAAACCCCTCAAATTACTTCATGGTCTCCAGGGGGCTGTACTGAACCCCTAGGGTGTCTGTGCACTTTACTACACAGAATCCACACACTGGAATTTAGTGGGATGACCAAAACCATTAAATCTCCTAGATTGACTCCACTGCTGAAAAGGACAGGGTCATGCCGTAAAGTAAAGTATGTTCTATGCACAGGATGAGGAACATGTCTGAAGGGAAGGAGGGAGACTATGGCCGTAACACAGGATGAGGAACATGTCTGAAGGGAAGGAGGGAGACTATGGCCGTAACACAGGATGAGGAACATGTCTGAAGGGAAGGAGGGAGACTATGACTGTAACACAGGATGAGGAACATTTCAGAAGGGAAGAAGGGAGACTATGGCCGTAACACAGGACGAGGAACATGTCTGAAGGGAAGGAGGGAGACTATAGCAATAACACCGGTGTTCCCACAATGTGAAGAATTGAGTTGACACATTTATTGCGGGCTGGATGGGAGGATGCATGCAATTTACACGCTAAAGGAAAAGGGTTGAAGACTCAATGAGTAGTTTACTGTAGTTATTGAATTGTTAATTTACTGTATCTATATTAAATAATTTATCAGAGTAGATCTAATGGGGATTAAAGAACTCTGGAACACAGTCTTTTTAAATAGAGAATAAATGATTGGTTAAGCCCCTCAGAACTGTGAATATATCAAATGGCAAACATATCTAGTCAATATTATAAAATGTGCATGTAATGTTCAGTTAGCCTGACTAACAAAGCCAAACTCTGTAGCCATAGTGACCCATTTCAGGAAACTAGGCGTATGTTGCGGGTCACTACTTCACAGGAGAGCCGTTTGAAAGTGAACTTTTTTTTTAACAAAATGCGTTTTTGGGGGAACAGAAATGCCTTCTCGAACATGTGAACTTTCATGTGCCCTAATAACAAACGTGTATGCCATCCGTAAATATGAATAAAATTGTTAAATTACGAGCCCAGTAGGTTTAGCCACAGAAAAAAACAGCAACATTCCAGCTAGCCATGATTGGCTGAGATAATGAGTGGGCTGGAGATGCCGAGAAATGAGTTTAGATTGGTTTGCCATATAGCACGCATTCTGTCTATTTGAGCTGGTCAGTATGTGTAGGTAATCCTGTCTAATGCGGCTTTTTTAGAACTGTATCGAGTAGTAGAACTACATAAATCAGTATGATATTCAAGTATGATAGCTAAAGAGATGGAGAAAACACCTGTTTCCAGATTACATCTTCAAACTAAGGGCAACCATGGCATCCGTGTCAGGAGACGCGTCCATCTATGATGTATACGGGTAAAACATTCTAACAAGCTACATTTTCAGATATTACACGTTTCTAATTTTGACAGAAAGTAGTTCATTTCAAGTTAAAGTGTACCGTTAAGTAGCTAAAATTAGCTTGCTAACTCGCTAGCTAACGTTACGTGTATGATCTTATTATTCGTATCTCTGAGTCATTTGCTTGGCTAGTTAATGTCAGCTAGCTACCATTGAACCTGATTGGTTAGCTACCTGCAGACTCATGCAGGTTAGTAACATCATGAGTTGGGATTATGGTTCATTGTTTAGCTAGCTAGCTAGCTACATGTCTTAACAAAAGAATCCACTATGCAAGTAACCATTTCGGATGCGTTCGTAAATTCAGTCTGGCCATCTACTTCTGATTTCAGAGCACTCTCGTCTGAGTGTGCCAGAGCGCAGAATAACTGATGAATTTAGGAACGCTCAACACCCGTTGAATATGGCCAGTGTCAGTAAAAGTAGGCAAAACATTTAATTAAATTGTTACCAGCAGCACAGTTACCAACACTCTGGATAACATGAAAACAGCCTAACCAGCTCTGCTAGGGCGAGCAAAACGGTCAGAGTTTGGGTGGGGGCTAAAGCTTAAGAGGGTGTGAACGATGCTGAATGGGTGTAGACAAAGAAGAGCTTTCCAGTAGGTACCAAAGCATTCAAAGGCCATTTTCTCAAAAGTGAGGTTCATCAACTTTCAAAGCAGAATTACTTTCCCATTGTTCCTCAAATGCTGTATATGATATACCGGTCACATATGGCCAGTAAGCCTGTAGTGTACTTAACTCACTATTGTACCACATGGTCTGGCGTGCCAGGCTACTTACTGTACATTATAAACTGGGTGGTTCGAGCCCTGAAATGCTGATTGGCTGGCAGCCGTGGTATATAGACCGTAGACCACGGGTATGAACAAAACATGTATTTTTACTGCTCTAATTACGTTGGTAACCAGTTTATAACAGCAATAAGGCACCTCAGAGGTTTTTAGTATATGGCCAATATACCGCGGCTAAGGACTGTATCCAGGCACTCTGCGTTGCGTCGTGTTTCAGAACAGCCATATACATGCAACTCTTATTGTGCCAAGCAGCAAAGGAAGACAGTTGAGGGTACAGCTTATGTCATGATCGTAACTTGAAGGTGGTTTAAAAAAAATGGTAAAACACTTACTCGCACAGCAGGATCCCATTCTCCAGGCCTCCCCTGAAGTCCTTGTCATTGAAGCATCTGCCTGTGACCGCCTGTCGATCAAAAAGGAAAACCAAAGGTGTCAGTTCCCTTGTTCCTATTCAACCTCTCAGGCACTTTAGTCAGTCAGTAGTCCTGCAGTAGCTATGCCTTGTCCTCCTTCTCAGTGTACAACAGTATTTTCTAAATTCAAAGACATGAGTTATTCCTCAGTTGAAGATGTATAACTATAAAATGCTACATTATTTAACATTTAGCTACTTCAATAGCAATATGAAAAAGCACGGCTGGCCCAAGAGGATTAAAGAGAAGGTACAGTAAACTGACACTCACATGTCTACTGTACATCAACGTCCATAAACCAAAAACCCATCTGTGGGAAACAGGCTTCAAACACAATAGCCTTTGTTCCTGGTGCTTCAAAACTTTTCCTCCGTAAATCTCCAGAGACAAACTCCAGAGCAAAGAGGAAAGAACAAGAAACTAGAAAGGCTATCCAGTCACTCTCGCTCATTGACAGGGCTAACTAACAAGCTGTATGTTAACAAGCTTGACGTAAGATGCCATCATCCCCACCAAATGGCTCTCTGGGGCTGTTCCAGGCCTGTAATTGGATGTGACACAGGGGATTTCTCTCTCGTAGTAGTCCAGTAGCGCTTGCATGACTGGGCTAAGTCTAAATGTGTCACTGTGGTCTAAGGCTCGAAATAGGACATGTGGATGCATATGCTAGACTGTTTTGTTCAAATGTACATTTGTACATCCAAAGATGACAATGCTTCTATACCTCAGACTAGTAGCAGGTTGAAAATCATAAAAGAGCATCTAAAAAGCTCCTCTCAATTTCAAGCTGAGTAACACTTGGAGAATGCATGGGCTGATGTCAGCACAAATATCACAATCGAAATCTAGGCAAGTTAGAGTACCTTGACCTGTTGACCCGGCCCCGGTTCCCCCAAAAGCATCTGAAGGCTAAGTTCATCGTTAGTACCTTCGTAGGAGCATCGTTAAATCTCAGAGCTGTTTTCCAAAACCATAGTTACTAAAGTTGCACTTGAAAATGCTCGTAATCTAACGCCTGCCTCAGACCACTCGTAGAACAGCTAAGTGCATCGTTATATGCTTTTTTGCCCTCCCACTTTATACACAGAATATCTCCGCTAAACATAGAATCACACAGTTTATCCGTCTCTCTGTGACTGCTAATAACTTCAGAACAAAGTTGACTAAAAATACAACGTTTCCAATGTCTTAGCAATTGATACAAACAACCGACGTATAAACATATGCTTCAAATGAAAACCCGAGATGACTGCATTCTTTCGATCCTATCAGTATCGAAACATGCTCCAACAACGCACTTAGCGACCGCGCTCTCTGCATGGTGTTTTGGGAAATGGATGTTACATCTTCGGCCGTTGTAGGAAAGATACATTGTTAACACATTCATAGGCCTAAATTCCATCGCTATTGGGAAACCGAACTCTGGAATGATATGTGTATACAAGGACATCCTCCTCACACATACACACACAAATCCTGCCAAAAACATTGTTTACAACACACACACACACACACACACACACACACACAGTCCCAAACTAATTACAACCGTCTTACTTAAATATCAGCAGCACTTAATAAACAACCTCCCTTCATTCAAAAATCACCTCTAATCTTCCCGTTGTAAGTGCGTAACAGTCTTGCTTCCGTCTCTCTCCTTGAAGCAACCTGGACATGAACCAGGGACCCTCTGAACACAACAACTGCCTCCCATGAAGCATCGTTACCTATCGCTCCACAAAAGCCACAGCCCTTGCAGAACCGCTTCTTCTAGGTCTCAGAGAAAGTGACGTTACCGATTGAAACGCTACTAGGGCGCACCGCTAACTAGCTATCCATTTCACACAGGTTAGAAGTGCAAGACCAATTTTAATGTTTCTTTTTGAGGCGCATAGTAAACATAGCCATTTAAAAAGTGGAGCTCTTCGGATGGTTCTTTTTGAAAGCTAAAAATGTACGGGATTAAATTCCCTGACTGGTCCCGTTACATTTATTTGCACAGCTGTGGAAAAAGTGTGGGGATACGGGATATACAACAACTGGCTGGCTGGGGTGTGCATTTGTCAGTTCTTTGGCTTGTTTGGACGGCGTACAAAAAGAAATGGACTGCTGTATAACAGTGAGTAGTCCAATATGTTGATGTGTTTGGTGGCAGGGAAACAAGGCCAACTGCCTTGTGTATGTGTGCTGACATTGGGGCCTTTCACTAATACTATTCACAGCGGTGGCTAAGAATAGTGAACCAGGCATTGTCTGTCCATTGACTACACAAAACTGATGAGACAACATTCTATTGGAGGTCTGTGTCACTGTGTGAGCTCCAAACACCCTAACACTAAACTGTCAAAAAGTTCACATTATGAGCATTTAATTTATAATTGCTGTATAGTTTTCAGTGTTTAATAATACAGTGCAATGTCGATTTATACAGTGTCATTTTGAGAGAACAGGTTTCTTCCAGTTCAGATTCAACAGTAAAGTATCAGCCTATATTTGTTTAATACAGCAGAATATTTCACTGTAGTGAGGATGACGATGATACAGCGACGCCTGATATATTTCTTAGTTAAAATTGTTGGTAATGGCAGTGTCTGCAAGGCTTGAATAATGTCAAACTGGCTGTCCACTGATTCATCTGATGCGGTAACCTCTAACTCAAGACCTAGAGGGCATCAGCAGATAGCTGTGTTTCACAAACTGAACAGAGACCCGGTAAGGAAGCCCAGGCCTTTGGCCGACCAACACACCCTGGCTTACCTCATCATAGGGGCTTCTGGCTGGTGCAACCAGGGGGCCTGATCTCTAACAGGCCTCTCCTGGTTAATATAGCCCCTGTGGGACTTTTATCAGGAAGCCACGGCAGTAAAAGGTGAATTTGTTCCTAGCACACCAAGGGAGGGTCCATTGACTGGCGCTATACTGTACTGACAGGTTCAATCGAAATAAACACTCATTTTCCTGAAAGAAATTGCCTTGGGGTCCAGCATCCAGGAGAGTTTGACCCCAAAGTCCATTTGACCCTTTAGTCTAGTTCGATAAATGCATTCATCTTACAAATTCCTCAAATTACCTCTCATTTAGATGGAAACATAGACTGAAACTAAGTAATGGGGAGTTATTCTGACCATGTGACCAAGGTCACAGCCAGTGTCCATGCCCAGTGAAGTTGCTGGTAACTTCTGGACCCCAGGTTTCAAAACAGCGGGGTCATCTGAGGGGGCTCAATTAGACGATGGAATGTGTTGCCTTTGTTGTCTCCAGCGGAATGCGGCACGATGCTTGTTGTCCAAAATGCTTGGCCGCATTGTTCCACAAACAATAATTTTTTTCTTACTTCCCATCCCCATGGACCCCTTTAATGACCGAACAGAAGCAATTCTCATGGTTTCGTATCCAAGTGTATCAGTTCCAGTACTTTCTCATGCTCGCTGGGAGGAAGGCTCCATTGGAGCAAACCAGCATAGACATACTTTTAAAGGAAGCAACAGAAAAGCTTTGCTCTTTATCCCGAGCCAGGAAAACCAAGGACTCTGAAGAGAAAATCGACAAAGGCCTTGTTCTACTTTGATGACTTCAAGTGTCCTAGATCTGAGGAGCCTGGGAAATGTGTTCCCCCAAAGGAGAAGCAGTTTGTGACTATTTGTTGCTTCTGAAGAACTGTCTGGTCCGGTTGTTCAAGCCAAGCACAGGGAATGAGCAATGAAACATGAGGTATTGCTTGCTTTCCATTTAGTCATACAATGTCAAAGAAAATCCATTAGAAACAAAATTGCATAACAAAATGAACTCTAAGGCCTCAATCAAAATAGACAAGGTATACTATTCTACCTGCAAGTTCAAATTCAGATCCAGTGCTCAAGACATCCAAACTTCGAGACAAAATCCTCAGTGACATGAGACCCATCCGAGGGCCAACTTTTTCCTGAACAGATGTCTCTCTTTGTGGAAATAGTCTTAACTGGACCCCCTAGGACCCAGCCATTGAAAACAGATCCATTACATCCCAATAGTAATCTCTGGAGCATTTCCCTGGAAGGCTACCTGTCGCAAATTAATAACCGGTAACTCCAGGTTTTTGTGACTGCAGGAGTGCAAAACCCTTTTTACCACGAGCCAGAGGCAAAGCATGTTCAAACTGTTCCAGAGTTGACAGCTGTTCACTCCATTGCTCATAAACATAAACAGAGACGTGCGTTCCTCGAAACTGAATGTTGTGGTCTGTTTTGTCAAAAGTGATCTGCCATTCAGGTTTTTTGTATGGGCCCATTGCATAATCCTGACTACCTTACATCATGCACATCAAAAACTCACACACATACAGTTAAAGTCGGAAGTTTACGTACACCTTAGACAAATACATTTAAACTCAGTTTTTCACAATTCCTGACATTTAATCCTGGTAAAAATTCCCTGTTTTAGGTCAGTTAGGATCACCACTTAATTTTAAGAATGTGAAATGTCAGAATAATAGTAGAGAGAATTATTTATTTCAGCTTTTATTTCTTTCATCACATTCCCAGTGGGTCAGACGTTTACATACACTCAATTAGTATTTGGTAGCATTACCTTTAAATTGTTTAACTTGGGTCAAATGTTTCAGATATTATGGAAGGCTAAGTTGGGTGAATTTTGGCCAATTCCTCCTGACAGAGCTGGTGTAACTGAGTCAGGTTTGCAGGCCTCCTTGCTCGCACACGATTTTTCAGTTCTGCCCACAAATTTTCTATGGGATTGAGGTCAGGGCTTTGTGATGGCCATTCCGTTACTTTGACTTTGTTGTCCTTAAGCCATTTTGCCTCAAGTATGCTTGGGTTCATTGTCCATTTAGAAGACCCATTTGCGACAAAGCTTTAACTTCCTGACTGATGTCTTGAGATGTTGCTTCAATATATGCACATAATTTTGCTTCCTCATGATGCCATCTATTTTGTGAAGTGCACCAGTCCCTCCTGCAGGAAAGCACCCTCCACAACATGATGCTGCCACCCCCGTGCTTCACGGTTTGGATGTGTTCTACGGCTTGCAAGCCTCCCCCTTTTTCCTCCAAACACAACGATGATCATTATGGCCAAACAGTTTTAATTTTGTGTCATCAGACCAGAGGACATTTCTCCAAAAAGTACAATCTTTGTCCCCATGTGCAGTCGCAAACCGTAGTCTGGCTTTTTATGACGGTTTTGGAGCAGTGGCTTCTTCCTTGCTGAGCGGCCTTTCAGGTTATGTCGATATAGGACTTGTCTTTGTACCCGTTTCCTCCAGCATCTTCACAAGGTCCTTTGCTGTTGTTCTGGGATTGATTTGCACTTTTCGCACCAAAGTACGTTCATCTCTAGGAGACATAACACGTCTCCTTCCTGAGCGGTATGATGGCTGTGTAGTCCCATGGTGTTTATACTTGCGTAATATTGTCTGTACAGATGAACGTGGTACCTTCAGCCGTTAGGAAATTGCTCCCAAGGATGAACCAGACTTGTGGAGGTCTACAATTGATTTTTTGAGGTCTTGGCTGATTGCTTTTGATTTTCCCATGATGTCAAGCAAAAAGGCACTGAGTTTGAACATAGGCCTTGAAATACATCCACAGGTACACCTCCAATTGACTCAAATGACGTCAATTAGCCTATCAGAAGCTTCTAAAGCCATGACATCATTTTCTGGAATTTTCCAAGCTGTTTAAAGGCACAGCCAACTCAGTGTATGTAAACTTCTGACCCACTGGAATTATAAGTGAAATAATCTGTCTGTAAACAATTGTTGGAAAAATTACTTGTGTCATGCACACAGTAGATGTCCTAACCGACTTGCCAAAACTATAGTTTGTTAACAAGAAATTTGTGGAGTGGTTGAAAATCGAGTTTTAATGACTCCAACCTAAGTGTATGTAAACTTCCGACTTCAACTACAGATGTGGGATCTTAGTTCGATCACTTTGTTGTTGCTGAGAATTTTCCTGCGCCCCAGAAAATACAGATGATCTTCATGATTTACTTAAATTCACTGAAAACCCTCAATAAAACAGTTATATTAACAGTATTCCATTTTTCCATGAAGCATACTTTTGTCCAGCTAATAGCCTAACCACAGATCAAGCAACATTATCAACTAAACATTCAAATCCTGTTGCTGCAGGATTATTTTGCTACGACAATACTAGTCAAAATAAGATCCTATACATGTACATTCTGGCTACCGACCAATAATCGTTGTAATTTGAAAAACATGACAAAACATTGCACATCTATGGACACATTGTGACTACCAAGTTTTACCAATATATAGCTACAATAAAAATCTGTGGACCCCTCTCAAACCATCCCTGCCCTCCCCCGTCCCTTGGCCTAGAGACAAATGTACAACATGTCTACACTGTCAGAACCTAAAAGGGCTCTTCGGCTGTCCCCATAGGAGAACCCTTTGAAGAACACTTTTTAGTCCCAGGTAGAGCCCTTTTAGGTTCCATGTAGAAGCCTTTCCACAGAGGACTCTACCTGGAACCAAAAAAGGTTATCCTATGTGGACAGCTGCAGAACCCCTTTGGAACCCTTTTTTCTAAGACTGTACAGTACAATAAAACACATCCAAGGACACCAACATCATCGTATTGTGGATCATCAGTTTCTAGGAATACCATGTGTGGGGGCCTCTCTTTAGGGTTTGTCAAACCATTTGAGACTTTAACAGTTCAGCCAAAGGGCAAGAGAGGGATTTGTCTAGGATCCACCATCCAAAACTTTCCACACGCTGCCACTGCTGCCATTCTCAAAGGAAACCAACTGTCTTTGGATGTCTAGCAGCTAGCCCCCTCTATTGTGACTATGGGCTGGATGCCCTGGGGCTTGACACATATATTATAGACTGGGGTGGGAGGGAGATCGGGGTTCAATGTCGCAGTTAGTGGCTGTGCTTGCTGCCACCACTGTTGGTAACTCAGGGGGCAGCTGTTAACTTTAAGGAGACTTCGCAGCACTACAGTGGGTGAGAATAGATGACACATCTCCGCCACAGCTGCCCTCCTCTACGGTCCCAAAGGCTGCTGGGAAAGCGGTTGGCGGCTGGAGGATTCTGGCCTACTTTCTGCATTTAGCACTAGCCCAGTGGTGCTATTCTATTATATTAAGGAGTGGGAGAAAGAGGGGGATGAGGAAGGAGAGGTGGAGAAGAGCTAGACTCGTTTGATAGTAGAAATGCATAACCCCTTGGCAAGAATTGGTTAACATTTCCAACAGTTCCCTCTATCTCTATTTTTTGAATTTGCAAAAAGTAATCAACATACATTTTAACCCAGATTTGAACCACTAATCAACGAAAGGGTCACAGGGTCACAAATCAACAAAAGGGTTGTTGCCGAACTGATGGACTAACTGACAGCTGAGAGACACGACTGAATTGAAAAATTATTATTTGGAAAGAGTGTGATTGAGAGCAGCAAAACCTCCACATTTTTAAAACCAGAACACTATCCAAATGCCTGTGGTCTCATTTTTCAGTGAAAGGTCAACGCAGTTTCATTCCTTCCCTCCGAGCCCTCGGAAACTATTGGCCAGGCCTCCCGTCAAGGAGTGAATTTCCATAAAACTGAAAAAATGAGACGCTTTTTCCCCCCACAGCTTTATGATATTTCCCCTGTTCTGCTGCCCCTCCCTCCCTCCCTCCTGTTCAAACAAAATGCAATGGAAGGAAGATGCAAGGCTAGCGACTTAGCTTTAGCGTGTGGTGGACAGGGATGAGCTACAATATACTTTCATCACATTTGCGCCTATGGCGCAGGAGGAGGAGAGAGGCTAGACCATCTGGAGAGAATGTGTAGGCCTGTAAAACTTATCTTCTTTGTCTACTTTGGGTTCATTGATGTGGTCTTGGCAGAGACTGTATCAGATTTGGAAACTGGTCCTTAGGCTTGCTGCAGGTCTATATAGTAAATCACCCAAGTGGAGGTCAAAAGTATTTAGAGGCTGACATCCAATAGATACAAGCTAATACAGTGAGCGCACATTTAAAAGTTCGGACAGGAATACTTGCTAGACAGCTAGGTAACATTGCCTCACAGCCCTGAACTGTGCTTTTTTTTTTTTTTTAAATACCATAAACCTCACAATGCTCTGCGATATATTTATGTCTTAACTGTTATTTTACAATGTCCTTGAGAAGGCAGCGACACACAGTCTACAGCCTACCTCTATATCAGCCTAAACATTTACAGTACATATACAGTGGGGCAAAAAAGTATTTAGTCAGCCACCAATTGTGCAAGTTCTCCCACTTAAAAAGATGAGAGGCCTGTAATTTTCATCATAGGTACACTTCAACTATGACAGACAAAATGAGAGAAAAAAAATCCAGAAAATCACATTGTAGGATTTTTAATGAATTTATTTGCAAATTATGGTGGAAAATAAGTATTTGGTCAATAACAAAAGTTTCTCAATACTTTGTTATATACCCTTTGTTGGCAATGACAGAGGTCAAACGTTTTCTGTAAGTCTTCACAAGGTTTTCACACACGGTTGCTGGTATTTTGGCCCATTCCTCCATGCAGATCTCCTCTAGAGCAGTGATGTTTTGGGGCTGTTGCTGGGCAACACGGACTTTTAACTCCCTCCAGAGATTTTCTATGGGGTTGAGATCTGGAGACTGGCTAGGCCACTCCAGAACCTTGAAATGCTTCTTACGAAGCCACTCCTTCGTTGCCCGGGCGGTGTGTTTGGGATTATTGTCATGCTGAAAGACCCAGCCACGTTTCATCTTCAATGCCCTTGCTGATGGAAGGAGGTTTTCACTCAAAATCTCACGATACATGGCCCCATTCATTCTTTCCTTTACACGGATCAGTCGTCCTGGTCCCTTTGCAGAAAAACAGCCCCAAAGCATGATGTTTCCACCCCATGCTTCACAGTAGGTATGGTGTTCTTTGGATGCAACTCAGCATTCTTTGTCCTCCAAACACGACGAGTTGAGTTTTTACCAAAAAGTTATATTTTGGCTTCATCTGACCATATGACATTCTCCCAATCTTCTTCTGGATCATCCAAATGCTCTCTAGCAAACTTCAGACGGGCCTGGACATGTACTGGTTTAAGCAGGATGGACACGTCTGGCACTGCAGGATTTGAGTCCCTGGCGGCGTAGTGTGTTACTGATGGTAGGCTTTGTTACTTTGGTCCCAGCTCTCTGCAGGTCATTCACTAGGTCCCCCCGTGTGGTTCTGGGATTTTTGCTCACCGTTCTTGTGATCATTTTGACCCCACGGGGTGAGATCTTGCGTGGAGCCCCAGATCGAGGGAGATTATCAGTCGTCTTGTATGTCTTCCATTTCCTAATAATTGCTCCCACAGTTGATTTCTTCAAACCAAGCTGCTTACCTATTGCAGATTCAGTCTTCCCAGCCTGGTGCAGGTCTACAATTTTGTTTCTGGTGTCCTTTGACAGCTCTTTGGTCTTGGCCATAGTGAAGTTTGGAGTGTGACTGTTTGAGGTTGTGGACAGGTGTCTTTTATACTGATAACAAGTTCAAACAGGTGCCATTAATACAGGTAACGAGTGGAGGACAGAGGAGCCTCTTAAAGAAGAAGTTACAGGTCTGTGAGAGCCAGAAATGTTGCTCGTTTGTAGGTGACCAAATACTTATTTTCCACCATAATTTGCAAATGAATTAATAAAAACTCCTACAATGTGATTTTCTGGATTTTCTTTTCTCATTTTGTCTGTCATAGTTGAAGTGTACCTGTGATGAAAATTACAGGCCTCTCATCTTTTTAAGTGGGAGAACTTGCACAATTGGTGGCTGACTAAATACTTTTTTGCCCCACTGTACGCATCTAGATTTTTATGCAAGAGTTGAGCAGTAGTCAACTCTGAGGAAACGCCAGAGGTTTAAATCAACTAAACCACAACACAGGCGTGCCAAAAGGATCATCGCAGGTAATGACAGTTAATGGAGCACCATTACTGTGGTATTACACAGCTGAAATCAGAACGAGACCACAGCAAAGTCAAAACACAGTCTGTAAATCCCTCACTAAGAAACACCAATAGAAGGCTTACTGATTGAGAAATTAGGATATGGTTTATTTGAATGTGGGCAATTTATCTAGGCTTTGAGGTCAGATTTAATACTGTATACTGTGCAACAGTTTGTAAATGTCATAAAAGGATGCTGTGCCTTCAAAAACCACACATACACACAATAGCCATCTCTCCTGGCAAAAGCATAACTAAATGTAAAATGTGTGATCATGAAACGATGAACTTTTTCACTATGAAGTAGTCGTAAGGGGTAGATGCATGCAAGGGATAGAATAGACTACACAATAGACTAGAGTTGAATGGTACCAGCCTGCTTCCCTCGTTACACCCTAACCACAAGAGCTATATTGGGTGACAACACTCCATTACCTTGATTTATATCATGATTTATGTGGAACACAACAGTAGAGAGAGACAAACACACCAACAAGGTAGAGCCTGCTATAATCTTAAAGTCGTTTATTTTGCTACTTTTGCTACTGAACCTTTATTTGAACAGGGACAATGGTCTCATTTCCAGGTGAGCCCTGTGTACACAATACACATCGAGATACAATATACACATTTACAACTACACATGCATAAATACATTAAAATACACAAAAACACAATCATTTACTGTTGATTACTTCGGGGGAAATACATTTAGTATAGTACCATAAATAATAAATAGTAAGTATATGCCACATGTGTCTATCCTGAGACAGTACGTTTAGATTATTTTCCCAATTTGTCTGGATAAATACAGCCACAAATATAATGGTAGCAATGTGAGAAAACCGTCTAGTTATTAAAATTGAGGCATCAGAGTTCGTAACCTTCCTAGATTCTCATTTTATCTCCTCAGGTCCTGGTCCCTCAGAAATTTGCCCAATGGTAAATTCTACCATGTAGAATTAGTGGTACCAGTTAGTTTTTTCATATTTAATCTCCCAGCATAGTTCATATGGTTTATGTGAACAGCTGAATTATACATGTATTCTATATTCTACAGTCATATTGTGGGAAAGCAGGCAGAAAACAGTGTTGTGTTTCTTTGCTGATATAGTCTGGTGCAAATTTACTCTGCTACTCCCAAGTTTCCAACCATCACTGTAAATCTAGAAGATGGCTGTCGAGGAACACAGACACACACACCTATAAATAAATGAACCACAACACTGAGAGGTTTGAGAACGCAAAACCAGATTGAGCTCACCATACAACCCAGACGATTTATAGACTCCTTCAACATCATTCATCAACAATATGGCTATAAAACATATTTGTAAATATATGAATGCCTTCAATGTAGTGAGGGTTGGTGGCTGCCTGTTGACTTGAAGATTAATTTTATGTCAGTTCTTGCTGGCTATGCTACATTGTCACCGTATACACACATGGTTGACAAATGGGTGGTTTGTCTGGCTGTGTGTGTGTGACCAAAATTTGACCGGCATAACTTTAAATTTACCTCACATTGAAATATGCACTATGCAGAAATCGCTCTGCCATTTCCTGGTTGCTAAAATTCGAATAGTTTGCCTAACTTCAGTTTATGTGACAAAACAAGCTAGTATCTTAAACGCTGTGAAATATATTTTTCATAACCAAACATTTTGTATTTTCAGCTGTTTGAAGCTGGTGTGCAAAAACAAAACTTGAGAACAGGAAGCATAGAAATAGTGCACATAGAACATATCTACCACATCCACATCCCGATGGTGGACGCTTGGATTGCGTCCTACCTGACAGGTCGCTCCTACCAGGTGGCGTGGCGAGAATCTGTCTCCGCACCACGTGCTCTCACCACTGGTGTCCCCCAGGGCTCTGTTCTAGGCCCTCTCCTATTCTCGCTATACACCAAGTCACTTGGCTCTGTCATATCCTCACATGGTCTCTCCTATCATTGCTATGCAGACGACACACAATTAATCTTCTCCTTTCCCCCCTCTGATAACCAGGTGGTGAATCGCATCTCTGCATGTCTGGCAGACATATCAGTGTGGATGACGGATCACCACCTCAAGCTGAACCTCGGCAAGACGGAGCTGCTCTTCCTCCCGGGGAAGGACTGCCCGTTCCATGATCTCGCCATCACGGTTGACAACTCCATTGTGTCCTCCTCCCAGAGTGCTAAGAACCTTGGCGTGATCCTGGACAACACCCTGTCGTTCTCAACTAACATCAAGGCGGTGACCCGTTCCTGTAGGTTCATGCTCTACAACATTCGCAGAGTACGACCCTGCCTCACGCAGGAAGCGGCGCAGGTCCTAATCCAGGCACTTGTCATCTCCCGTCTGGATTACTGCAACTCGCTGTTGGCTGGGCTCCCTGCCTGTGCCATTAAACCCCTACAACTCATCCAGAACGCCGCAGCCCGTCTGGTGTTCAACTTTCCCAAGTTCTCTCACGTCACCCCGCTCCTCCGCTCTCTCCACTGGCTTCCAGTTGAAGCTCGCATCCGTTACAAGACCATGGTGCTTGCCTACGGAGCTGTGAGGGGAACGGCACCTCCGTACCTTCAGGCTCTGATCAGGCCCTACATCCAAACAAGGGCACTGCGTTCATCCACCTCTGGCCTGCTCGCCTCCCTACCTCTGAGGAAGTACAGTTCCCGCTCAGCCCAGTCAAAACTGTTCGCTGCTCTGGCACCCCAATGGTGGAACAAACTCCCTCACGACGCCAGGTCAGCGGAGTCAATCACCACCTTTCGGAGACACCTGAAACCCCACCTCTTTAAGGAATACCTAGGATAGGATAAAGTAATCCTTCTAACCCCCCCCCCCTTAAAAGAGTTAGATGCACTATTGTAAAGTGGTTGTTCCACTGGATATCATAAGGTGAATGCACCAATTTGTAAGTCGCTCTGGATAAGAGCGTCTGCTAAATGACTTAAATGTAAATGTAATCTTAGACGTACTTTAAATGAGAATGACAGATCCATAACACACATTTCTATGTGAATTTGGTCAGGTCCCCCAAAAAGTTACATATTACAGCTTTAATAAATGTACCGGACCCATATGCATCGGTTGTGTAACCTGATTAGGGCATCCACCCACAGTTCTCAGAATGACAGAAATCACATTTCGTTTATGGTAATTCATTGTTATCTCGGATGCAACGGTGTGACTCATTCTTTCTGAATTCCAATAAGCAACTTGAAGATTTTAAAATACATAGGCGGCGCGCCCATGAGGCTAGGGGAAGCTAAGCTTTCCCTAAAATATATTCAAATCAATTGCCAAGATTATATAGCCTAATTAGCTTACTCCTGTCTATACAGAAATAAATACAATATTTCAAAATAGACACTAGTAAGCAGGATTTGGCTACAGAGGATCATTAGCTTCTTTTAAAAAACGATATAGTCAGAAGGGCCCGCAATTTGGGCAGAGCATGCGGCAAATACCAAATAGATGATTGTTGAGATGTGATTGTCATTGAAAAGCAGACAGACCATGCAAGGCATATCACTATATGTAAAAATACTATCGAAAAGTAGTCTTTTATTGGCACCAGCGGAAAACATGGGTCATATCCCCGGTGAGTGTGCATATTCACTGTCTTTATCAATGGGTCAGTGCCACTTTTGTTTTTGGACAATCATTTCCTCCTCCAGGTTAGATGGATATCCTATTGTATTTGTGTCTCCCCTTTTCGTATGCCGACTATATGGATCAGACAGCATTGTTTCTATTAATCTGTTTTTCAGTGACAGCAGAGTACACTACCGTGTAATTTTTGGGTAATTAAAAAATATTCTGGTAATGTCTCCGGTCATATAAAGTGTAGTAGATTTGCATCAAATGTGTTTATAAAAAGGCCAACATTTTCCTGTGCAAAGAAAGGTGAAGAAATGTAGACATCTGATATATCCTATAGCCTAGGCCTACTCTAAGCCACTAGTGCTGCAGTCTTTTTAGTGAATATTGATTGTATTATATATTGTATATTATTACTATATTATCCACTGGTATTTACATATATGAATAGGCTAAAATGCATAGTTTCGGAATGGGATTTATTTTCCTCCCAGACAATTGGCCGGTGCCAATTTTATCTATCTGCTCCTCTTTCTTTTTTTATTGGCCAAAAGCCAGCTATTACCGGCTAAAGGAAACCCTGGTGCATGTGTGCTGTCAGGTCTAGTTGCTAAATGTCTGACTTCTGTGAGATCGCAAGGATCAACATGCTCTTGGAGCACAGAATCTCCCCTTAACTTTGTCATGCCTGTCATTCAGCATAGGACATTCGGAAATTATTCAGACACCTTGATTTTCCCCACATTTTGTTACGTTACATCCTTATTCTAAAATGTATTAAATTGTGTTAATCCCTAATCAACCTACACACAATACCCCATAAAACAGTAGAATTGTTTATTTTTGCAAATGTATGTAAAAAAACTTAACTGAAATATCACAATTACATAAGTATTCAGACACTTTACTCAGTACTTTGTTGAAGCACCATTGGCAACGATTACAGCCTCGAGTCTTCTTGGGTATGACGCTACAAGCTTGGCACACCTGTATTTGGGGACTTTCTCCCATTCTTCTCTGCAGATCCTCTCAAGCTCTGTCAGGTTGGATGGGGAGCGTCACTGCACAGCTATTTTCAGGTCTCTATAGAGATGTTTGATCGGGTTCAAGTCCGGGCTCTGGCTTGGCCACTCAAGGACATTGAGAGACTTGACCCGAAGCCGCTCATGCGTTGTCTTGGCTGTGTGCTTAGGGTGGTTGTCCTGTTGGAAGGTGAACCTTGGACCCATTCTAAGGTACTGAGCACTCTGGAGCAGGTTTTCATCAAGGATCTCTCTGCACTTTGCTCCGTTCATCTTTTTCTCGATCCTTACTAGTCTCCCAGTCCCTGCCGCTGAAAAACATCCCCACAGCATGATGCTGCCACCACCATGCTTCACCGGAGTGATGGTGGCAGGTTTCCTCCAGAAGTGACGCTTGACAATCCTGTCTCTGAGCTCTTCGGACAATTACTTCGACCTCATGGCTTGGTTTTTGCTCTGACATGCACTGTCAACTGTGGGGCCATATATAGACAGGTGTGTGCCTTTCCAAATGTCCAATCAATTTAATTTACCACTGGTGGACTCAAATCAAGCTGTAGAAACATCTCAAAGATGATCAATGGAAACAGGATGCACCTGAGCTTAATTTGGAGTTTCACAGCAAAGGGTCTGAATACTTATGTAAATAAGGAATTTATGTTTTTTATTTTTAATACATTTGCAAAAAAACTGGTTTCGCTTTGTCATTATGGGGTATTTTTTGTAAAAATTTAATCCATTTTAGGATAAGGCTGTAACGTAACAAAATGTGGAAAAAGGGACGGGGTCTGAATACTTTCCGAATGCACTGTATCTCTCCTTCCTCATCTAAGTGCCACACCCTGATCTGTTTCACCTGTCTTGTACTTGTCTCCATCCCCCTCCAGGTGTCGCCCATCTTTCATAGTTTCCCTGGTTCTGACCATTCTGCCTGCACTGACCCCGAGGCTGCCTGCCGTTCTGTACCTGACTGACTCTGACCCGTTTACGAACCTCTGCATGTCCTGACCCCAAGCCTACCTGCTGTTCTGTACCTTATTGTCTCTGCCCTGGATTACGGACCTCTGGCTGCCTTAGACCTGTCTTTTGCCTGCCCCCTGTCTGGGTCAATAAACATCTGTGACTCTAGCTGTCTGCATCTGGGTCTTATCCTGAGTTCTGATAGTACGAACTGGCCATGACTGACCCAGCAGTCACAGACCAGCTCTCTCTGCAAGGAGCCACGAGGAGTTACTGCAATGTCTTATGGAGGGACTCCATACCCTGGCAGAGGGCCATGGCCAATTCAATTCATTGCTGGAGCAATTAAGGGGATTCCCCACTGGGCAGCGGGTCACACTCGTAATCTCCCAGCCTACCCCAGTGTCCCGAGAACCCTGATTACCTCCTCCGGAGCGCTACACTGGAGATCCCAGAACCTGCCGGGCTTTTCTCTCCCAGTGCTCCCTCATTTACGAGCTGCAACCTTCTTCGTTCCCCTCGGACCGCTCAAGAATAGGGTACATCATACCGCTGATGTATGGGAGGGCACTCGCCTGGGCCACGGCGGTGTGGGAGCAACAGGCCGCCGTCTGCCTCAGTCTGGAGGAATTCATGGAGAAAGTTTGGAAAGTGTTTGATTCTCCGTTGTCCGGGAGAGGCTGCTCGTAAGCTGCTCCAGCTACGTCAAGACTCCCGTAGTGTGGCAGACTACGCAGTGGATTTTCGCACGCTGGCGGATGAGATTGCCTGGAAACTGGAAGTATTGTTCGACATGTTCCTTCACGGATTATCGGCGGTGATCAAAAACGAGCTCGCAGCCTGGGAGCTGCCCATGGACTTTGACTCGCTCATAGCCTTGACCATCCAGATCGATGGGCGGCTTCGAGAACGTAGGAGGGAGAGGGAATCTGTGCCCTTTCGCCATTGCTTGCCCTCGATTCCCACCTCGCCTCCGAAGAAGACCCCCAGAGATCCCCGATGTCTACATGTCCGAGTGAACCCGACTTCACCCGAGTTCTCTCGGGATTCACAGAGGGCTGCCAACTCGCCTCCTTCGGAGTTCATGCATCTGGGCAAGGCTAGATTGAATCCGGTTGAGCGTTTACACCGGCTCCACACCCAGAGCTGAGCTGTCACACCCAGAGCTGTCTATATTGTGGAGCTACGGGACATTTCGTAGCTACCTGCCCATTAAAAACCCATACTCTGGTGGGCCATACGGAGAACTTTTCCTCTCCCCTTACTCGCACCCGTTTCCATGCCATCCTGCTGTGGGGGAACAAGTCGAAATCTCTCCGGGTACTCATCGACTCTGGGGCCGATGACAGTTTTTTGGACGCTACCCTGGCGTCCGAGCTAGGCATCCCCACTAAGCACTGCTCCATTCCCATGGATGTTAGAGCGCTGGGCGGGCGTTCTATAGGCTGGGTCACCCACAATACCACCCCCATCAACCTATGTGTGTCAGGGAACCACAGAGAGACGATCCAATTCCTGCTTATTAAGTCTCCCCAGGTTCACACGGTATTGGGATTCTCTTGGCTCCAGCGACACAGTCCCCGTATTGACTGGTCTGCTGGTGCCATCAACAGAGAATCAAACACCTTCCAAACTTCCTCCACAAACTCCTCCAGACTGAGGCAGAAGGTGGACTGTTGCTCTCACACCGCCATCATTCCACGTTCCCAGGGTTCTCATTACAGTTGTTTTGACTGCAGCTTAGCGTTCAGGCCAGAAGGGTGGTGTGTTAGGGATACTAATACATGAGTTCCAACAGCCATGGGGTGTAGCCACTACTTCGGAGACCAAGGAATAGACAGATATAATGAATGAGTAGAAAAGGGATTTGAATCTTTGAACGAAGGAATGGAAAGAATACATATCACTTTAACACTTGACAGAAGGAAGTGGTTCGTTTCCAAAGCATTGTGAATGCTGACAAATACAGACGCACACATATGCACACATACAGAGACGCATACATGTAGGGATTGTGTGGGAAGAGTGAGAACAAACAGCTGTCAAAACCAGAGCACAAGTAGTGTTCAACACCTCTTCACTGCTGCAGTCTCATTCACACACACACACACACACACTGCTACCTTCTCTTTCATCATTTAACACTAACACTAACACACACACACACACACATACTGCGCTCTCTACATGCTCACAGTACCACCAACATTCCCAGGTCCATTCCCTGGGAGACTCAACTGCGTAGGAAACCTTACATAACCTCTGATTGGTCATCCATTACTCTCCCTCATCAAGAAAGATGTACTGCTTTTCCTGGAAAAAGATAGACCCATAGAGAACCATATCATATATTATCTTCAACCAGGTATTACTAAGCACACACACACACACACCTTTCTGTCTGGAATTAGGGAGGTTGGTAAAGGTGATACAGTGGATGGTACAGGTGTTATTTATCTCCATCTACTTAGCTTTCTCCTCCAGTACTCCACGCAAACATGTGTGTTGTCTTACACCTTGATCTCCCTCGTGTTGACAAGCAGAGGTGAAAGACCACCCGACCTCTTGGTCACCCGTCAAATCTGTGTTTGCTGTTTCAGGCTTGATTGAAGGTCGAGGTGGTTAAGATTTCACCTCAGGGTCTCACTACCAGAGACATGACTAACACTATAAAGATACTGTTGATCCATCCTCAGGGAGGTGGCCTACAGTATACTGTTGATCCATCCTCAGGGTGGTGGCCTACAGTATACTGTTGATCCATCCTCAGGGAGGTGGCCTACAGTATACTGTTGATCCATCCTCAGGGAGGTGGCCTACAGTATACTGTTGATCCATCCTCAGGGTGGTGGCCTACAGTATACTGTTGATCCATCCTCAGGGTGGTGGCCTACAGTATACTGTTGATCCATCCTCAGGGAGGTGGCCTACAGTATACTGTTGATCCATCCTCAGGGAGGTGGCCTAGAGTATACTGTTGATCCATCCTCAGGGAGGTGGCCTAGAGTATACTGTTGATCCATCCTCAGGGAGGTGGCCTACAGTATACTGTTGATCCATCCTCAGGGTGGTGGCCTACAGTATATTGTTGATCCATCCTCAGGGTGGTGGCCTACAGTATACTGTTGATCCATCCTCAGGGTGGTGGCCTACAGTATACTGTTGATCCATCCTCAGGGTGGTGGCCTACAGTATACTGTTGATCCATCCTCAGGGTGGTGGCCTACAGTATACTGTTGATCCATCCTCAGGGACGTGCTACATGTGGCCTGATGTTAGACTACCTTTTTCAATTCGTTATGTTTGGCTAGCAAGGAAGGAAGGAAGGAAGGAAGGAAGGAAGGAAGGAAGGAGCCCGAATTTCCCCATCTGTTTCTAACACACCTGATCTTGCCAATCAACCAATCAGACCTTGATTGAAGCTGGGATGGAAGAAAAGCATTTGTACACCCTATAGAAGTGGAGTTACACTGATAGTGACAGTGGTGTAGTGTCACAGTAGGGTTACCTGTCACTCATACATATTTAACAGACTCAGGGACATAAGCATACAGCTCTGGCCTACATCTCAAGGTCTCTCTCTCTCCCTCTTCTCTACAGGTTGTGTGAGAAAACAGGGCCTTGCCTTTGAGACATAGGGTGATTAAGTTCATAGAAAATTATCTTGTTTAGCATCCTGAATGAACGAGCTGGAAAAGTCCTTGATTTGATTTAATTTGAGGCAATTTCCTTCATGGCCATACTTACATGTCATACACAGTAACAACTTAAACATAATTATGTATTGGCAATAATTTGTTGATATTGAAAAAATATTGCTAGCCTTGGGTAAATCCTCAAGGCTACAAAGTTAATGTTCAAGGTCCCTCCATCCTAACCTGTAATGATCCCTTATCCAGGGGTGACAAACTCATTCCATGGCGTTCCTAGTGTCAGCTGGTTTCTGTTTTTTCCTTTCAATTAAGACCTAGACAACCAGGTGAGGGGAGCTCCTTACTAATTACTGACTTTAATTCATCAAGTACAAGGTAGAAGCGAAAACCCACAGCCTCTTGGCCCGAAATGGAATGAGTTTGACACGTGCCTTATACAGCATGCACAGGAGGCTGCTGAGGGGAGGATGGGTTATTATAATATCTGGACGGAGAAAATGGAATGGCATGAAACACAGGCATTTGATACCATTCCACCAATTCCGCTCCAGCCATTACCACAAGCCCGTCCTCCCCAATTAAGGTGCCACAGCATCCTATGACAGTACGGTATGTAATGTGTTGTTCATATAGTAGATTTATCATACACTCAGCAAAAAAAGAAACGTCCTCTCACTGTCAACTGCGTTTATATTCAGCAAACTTAACAGGTGTAAATATTTGTATGAACATTAGACTCAACAACTGAGACATAAGCTGAACAAGTTCCACAGACATGTGACTAACAAAAATTGAATAATGTGTCCCTGAACAAAGGGGGGGTCAAAAGTAACAGTCAGTATCTGGTGTGGCCACCATCTGCATTAATGGTGGACTCCCCCCCACTCCCGCAAGGAGGGCCTCAACATGAAAGTCACACATACGCCCAGGTTGTGAGCAGCCAAACAGACCCAACCCCCCACTCTTACACTAGCCCAAGCCAATAGCATGTTCCAGATGCTCAGCAGGCTCTTTTCACACTTACTGGTCTGAGGCCAAACCACACAACTAACAACATTAGACACTTTATGGAACACAAAGGGTTCACTATCTCATCCTGGAATATCCAAGGCCTGAGGTCATCTGCCTTTGGCCTAAAGAGCAGGAAAAATACAGACATTGTCATCCTATAAGTAACATGGTATAGAGGAGATGGACCCACTGGTTGCCCTCTAGGTTACAGAGAGCTGGTAGTCCCATCCACCAAACTACCAGGTGTGAAACAGGGAAGGGACTGAGGTGGTATGCTAATTTGGTATAGAGCAGACCTAACTCACTCTATTAAATTAATCAAAACATTTTACATTTGGCTAGAAATTCAAAAGGAAATTATCTCAACAGAGAAAAATGTCCTCCTGTGTGCTACCTATATCCCCCCACTTGAATCACCATACTTTAATGAAGACAGCTTCTCCATCCTGGAGGGGGAAATCAATAATTTCTTGGCCCAGGGACATGTACTAGTCTGTGGTGATTTAAATGCCAGAACTGGACAATAATCTGACAGCCTCAGCACACAGGGGGACAAACATCTACCCGGAGATGACAGCATTCCATCCCCCATATGCCCCCCGAGGCACAACTATTACAACATAACCAACAAAATCACGTCACAACTCCTGCAGCTCTTTCGCACGCTGGGTGACATAGTCAACGGTAGGCTTCGAGGGGACTCCTACGGTAGGTACATCTACTGCTCATCTCTTGGCAGTAGTAGTGTAAATTACTTTATCACTGACCACAGTCTCTCAGAGCGTTCACAGTCAGCCCACTGACACCTCTATAAGGTCACAGCAAAATCACAGTCTACTTGAACAGAGCAATACTCAATCACGATGCATCAAAGCCAAAGGAACTGAATAATATTAAGGAATTCTTTTTAGACAACTTTCTGGACAAAACGTTTCACTGTAATAGTGAAGGTGTAAACGTGCAGTAGAAAACCTAAACAGTATATTTGACCTCTCAGCTTCCCTATCAAATCTAAAAATGTCAAGCAAAAACCTAAGAAAATGAACAACATTGACAAATGGTTTGATGAAGAATGCCAAAATCGAAGAAAGAAATTAAGAAACCTATCCAACCTAAAATATAGAGACCCAGAAAACCAGAGCCTACACCTACACTATGGTGAATCACTAAAACAATACAGAAATACACTACGGAAAAAGAAGGAACAGCTCGTCAGAAATCAGCCCAATGTAAATGAAGAATCCATAACCACTTCTGTGAATACTGGAAAACACTAAAACAAACAACAACGAGTTATCTATCCAAAACAGAGATGTATAGATAAACCACTTCTCCAACCTTTTTGGTCCTATAACGAAGTACAAACAGCAAAAGAAATGTGTAGCAGTATATAGTAGCATATATAGTAGCAGTCAAAAGTTTGGATACACCTACAAATTCAAGGGTTTTTATTTATTTGTACAATGTTCTACATGGCAGAATAATAGTGAAGACATCACAACTATGAAATAATACATATGGAATCGTGCAGTAAGCAATAAAGTATTCAAAAAATCTAAATATTTTTTATATTTGAGATTCTTCAAAGTAGCCACCATTTGCCTTGATGACAGCTTTGTACACTTTAGGCATTCTCTCAACCGGCTTCATGAGGTAGTCAACTGGAATGCATTTCCATTAGCAGGTGTGCCTTGTTAAAAGTTAATTTGTGGAATTTCTTTCCATGTTAATGCGTTTGAGCCAATCGGTTGTGTTCTGACAAGGTAGGGGTGGTATACAGAAGATAGCCCTATTTGGTAAAAGACAAAGTCCATATTATGGCAAGAACAGCTCAAATAAGCAAAGAGAAACGACAGTCCATCATTACTTTAAGACATGAAGGTCCATCAATCAGGAAAATGTCAAGAACTTTGTGCAGTCGCAAAAACCATCAAGCGCTATGATGAAACTGGCTCTCCTGAGGACCGCCACGAGAAAGGAAGACCCAGAGTTACCTCTACTGCAGAGGGAAAGTTCATTAGAGTTACCAGCCTAAGATTGAAGCCCAAATAAACGCTTCAGAGAGTTCAAGTAACAGACACATCTCAAAATCGACTGTTCAAAGGAGACTGCGTGAATCAAGCCTTCATGGTCGAATTGCTGCAAAGAAACCACTACTAAAGGACACCAATAAGAAGAGACTTGCTTGGGCCAAGAAACAAGCAATATACATTAGACCAACGGAAATCAGGCCTTTGGTCTGATGAGTCTAAATTTGAGATTTTTGGTTCCAACCACTGTGTCTTTGTGAGACGCAGAGTAGATGAACAGATGATCTCTGCATGTGTGGTTCCCACCATGAAGCATGGAGAAGGTGTGATGGTGTGATCGTGCTTTTCTGGTGACACTGTAGGAGATGTATTTAGAATTCAAGGCACACTTAACCAGAATGGCTACTACAGCATTCTGCAGCGATACGCCATCCCATCTGGTTTGCGCTTAGTGGGACTATCATTTGTTTTTCAACATGACAATGACCCAAAACACACATCCAGGCTGTGTAAGGGCTATTTGACCAAGGAGAGTGATGGAGTGCTGCATCAGATGACCTGGCCTCCACAATCACCCAACATCAACCCAATTGAGATGGTTTGGGATGAGTTGAACCGCAGAGTGAAGGAAAAGCAGCCTACAAGCTCAGCATATGTGGGAACTCCTTCAAGACTGTTGGAAAAGCATTCCTTATGAAGCTGGATTTGAGAATGCAAAGAGTGTGCAAAGCTGTCATCAAGGCAACGGGTGGCTATTATGAAGAACCTAAAATCTATAATATATTTTGATTTGTAAAAAAATATATAAAGGTTACTACATGATTCCATGTGTGTTATTTCATAGTTTTGATGTCTTCACTATTATTCTACAATGTAGAAAATAGAAAAAATGAAGAAAAACCCTTCAATGAGTAGCTGTGTCCAAACTTTTGACTGGTACTGTACATGATCAATAACAAATCTTAGAATCAACTATTAAAAGACTATCAGCACCCACTGGATTCTTCAATTACATTGAATGAATTACAGGACAAAATACAAACCCTCCAACCCAAAAAAGGCCTGTGGTGTTAATGGTATCCTCATTGAAATGATAAAATATACAGACCACAAATTCCAATTAGCTATACTTAGACTATAACATCATCCTTAGCTCTGGCATCTTCTTCAGTATGTGGAACCAATCACCCCAATCCACAAAAGTCGAGACAAATTTGGCCCCAACAACTACCGTGGAATATGCGTCAACAGCAACCTTGGGAAAATCCTCTGCATCATCATTAACAGCAGACTCGTACATTTCCTCGGTGAAAACAATGTACTGATCAAATGTGCAATTGTCTTTTTACCAAATTACCATACGACAGACCACGTATTCACCCTGCACACCTTAATTGACAAACAAACATGCTATGTTGATTTAAAAAAAAGCTTTTGACTCAATTTGGCATGAGGGTCTGCTATACAAATTCATGGAAAGTGACGTTGGGAGAAAAACATACGACATCATAAAAACCATGTTAACAAACAACAGTAAGACAAAAATAATGGTGTTCCAAAAAAGGTCCAGTTGCCAGGACTACAAATACAAATTCCGTTGCCCTAGAGCACACAAAAAAACTATACATACCTCAGCCTAATCATTAGCGCTACAGGTAACTTGCACAAAGCTGTGAACGATCTGAGAGACAAGGCAGGAAGGGCCTTCTATGCCATCAAAAGGAACATCAAATTCGACATACCAATTTGGATCTGGCAAAAATTACTTTAATCAGTTATAGAACCCATTGCCCTTTATGGTTGTGAGGTCTGGGGTCCGCTCACCAAACAAGAATTTACAAAATGGGACAAACACCAAATTGAGACTGCATACAGAATTCTGAAAAAATATCCTCAGTGTACAATGTGAAACACCAAATAATGCATGCAGAGCAGAATTAGGCCGATAGCCGCTAATGATCAAATTCCAGAAAAGAGACGTTAAATTCTACCGCTACCTAAAAGGAAGCAATTTCCAAACCTTCCATAACAAAGCCATCACCTACAGAGAGATGAACCTGGAGAAGAGTCCCCTAAGCAAGCTGGTCCTAGGGCTCTGTTCACAAACACAAACAGACCCCACAGAGCCCCAGGACAGAAACACAATTAGACCCAACCAAATCATGAGAAAACAAAAAGATAATTACTTGAAACATTGGAAAGAATTAACAAAAAAACTGAGCAAACTAGAATGCTATTTGGCCCTAAACAGAGAGTACACGTGACTGACCCAAATTTAAGGAAATCTTTGACTATGTACAGACTCGGTGAGCATAGTCTTGCTATTGAGAAAGGCCGCCATAGCCTGTCTTCTCTTGAGAGCCAGGTCTGCCTATGTCACACTGCCCACAAAATGAGGTGGAAACTGAGCTGCACTTCCTAACCTCCTGCCAAATGTATGACCATATTAGAGACACATATTTCCCTCAGATTACACAGACCCACAAAGAATTTGAAAAACAAACTCAATTTTGATAAATCACCCATATCTATTGGGTGAAATACCACAGTGTGCAATCACAGTAGAAATATTTGTGACCAGTTGCCACAAGAAAAGGACAACCAGTGAAGAACAAACACCATTGTAAATACAACCCAGATTTGTTTATTTTCCCTTTTGTACTTGAACATAATGACATCTGAAATGTCTTTATTCTTTTAAAACTTTTGTTTAATGTTTACAGTACTTTTGTGTAATGTTTACAGTAAAAAAATGTATTGTTGAAATTCACTTTTGTTTATTATCTATTTCACTTGCTTTGGAAATGTAAACATATGTTTACAATGCCAATAAAGCCCTTACATTTAAATTAAATTGCGAGAGAGAGACAGAGAGAGAGAGAGAGAGAAATTTAAGAAGTTTAACACAGACAACCAGAGAGAGGATTAAAGCAAGGGAGACACTAAATCAAACTTAATTAAAGGCGTTGGTCGTGAGTGAGCGAAGCAAAACACAGAGACAACAAGCGCTTGTTTAGGCTACTATATCATTGGTATGCCACTTAACAGACACTTTGATCCAAAGGCACTTATAATAAGTGAATGCGTACATTTTAGTATGTGATTCCTGCAGGAATTGAACCCATGACTGACGTTGCACGCAGTAAGCTCTAACCAACTGAGCCACAATGATGGACACTAGTATTGGTCCTGATTCCCGGGTGACAAGTATAGAATTGTTATAATGGAAAAAGTTGTGTTTGTATGCCATTTTAGGAAGTAACCAAACTGTGTGTAGGGTTACCTTTGTTCAATTGAGCCACTACTGCATACCGTATACGTACAGTACACCAACAGCAAACCAAGAGGAAAGAGACAGCAAAGGAAAGCAACAAAATATGAGCTAGACAAGCAGTCAAGGCTGTCTTTATAGTGCACAGTACTCTGGTATGTCTAGATAGAACCGCATTGAGACGACATAACAAAGGGCCAGTCTTTCAAGGAAATTACCTATAAGCCGCAAGAACTCCAGCGATCTCTACCTACTACTCTATTACGTAAGCACCTCCTGGTCAGTTCCAGGAAGTGGGAGGCGGGCTGTGGCCTGTGTCAGATAAACAGTGGACAGATAGGGTGTGTGTGTGTGAACCAAAATAGAAAGGAGGAATCTTGAGTTCTAGTTCATTCTGAAAGGGAGAGTATATTACTTTCACAACCTTCACTCAATACATCACCATCTTCCCTTGTGACAAAATGCATAGCACCATACCCAACAGCATTAAGAAGTAGCAATGCCAAGCCAATGACATTAGATAGCTAGTATTAGTTATTAGCTATTCTGTCTTGTCGTCGTGCTAGCCTCCAGTAGAGCTGATCACTGACACACACCGCCATAGACAGAAATAGTCTGGCATTGCTTTTAGAGGGTGCTGCTTTTCCAGTCGTGTAATGTCTTTAGCAGGAACACCTTAGTGTGGTTCCAAAGAGGGAGTGTGAGACAACATAATGTGACAGTGTCGGGAGAGAGAGAGGAGAGTCAGGTGTTACGAAATAGATTGGGAGTACTGTGGCAGGTTTGTAGGAGGGTATTTATACACTCTTAGAAAAGAAGGTGCCATCTAGAACCTAAAACAGTTCTTCGGCTGCCCCCGTAGGACAACCATTTGAAGAACCCTTTTTGGTTCTACCTGGAACCAAAAATGGTTATCCTATGGGGGCAGGCGAAGAACCGTTTTGGAACTGTAGTAGAGTGTAGTACATGACTCTATCGACTTTCCTATCCAGGAAAGGAAAATGTGATGTTTGTTTTTAAATGAGATCCATACCTGCAGCATGGCAGTAACCTCCCAACATTTTTAACTACGCAACACACGCCTCTCTCCCTGGATGCGCACACGCGCGCACACACGCCTCTCTCCCTGGATGCGCACACACGCCTCTCTCCCTGGATGCGCACACACGCCTCTCTCCCTGGATGCGCACACGCACGAACACACGCCTCTCTCCCTGGCCAGAGCTATTCGATCAATAGCTCTGGCCCACATAGAGGATGACCCACTTCACGCTACATCGCTCCTCTCACCCAGACCAGGAACAGTTCAGTACAGCTCAGCTCTGTGCTCCTCTCAACGAGACCAGGAACAGTTCAGTATAGCTTAACTCTGCTCTCCTCTCACCCAGACCAGCAACAGTACCATACAGTACAGTACAGTGTGTGTGTGTGTGTCTCAATAGCTGGCATCACTGCCACAGGCCTACTGTACTGTATGTTTCAAATGGATGTGAATCAACGGCAACAGTAAAATCACTTCAGGGTGCATGTGTGATAGGCTAGCCTAACCAATATAATGCCATGCATGATAGGCTAGCCTAATCAATATGATGGCATGCCAGTCATTACATCCGTCTGTACAGTTTGATTGGTGTTAAACTACCGTCTGTCTGTCTTCTGGGAAAGAAATACAGATTGTGCCTTTCAAAAAGATACCCATCATATTCTACCATATTCTACCAAAATCATGTTTTATATAAACAACCTTTATTCGATTATCAATAAAGGGGAACAAAGGTATTGTAAAATCTAATTGTTCAGGCTTTTCAGTATACACCTCTCCCACGTCACATCTGACTCAGTACTACTGCTCTCTGAGTCTCTGCAGTGCTGGGAAATATGACCGAAGATCACAAACATTTTTTGGGATTTTGATGCCAGGTAAAAAGGCTGCCGAAAAAAAGAGAAATGTTTGATTCAGCAAAAAAAAATACCATAGAGGACTGACAGAGGGGTTGAGCTAACAATGTTCCCATAGAGGACTGGCAGAGGGGTTGAGCTAACAATGTTACCATAGAGGACTGACAGAGGGGTTGAGCTAACAATGTTACCATAGGGGACTGGCAGAGGGGTTGAGCTAACAATGTTACCATAGGGGACTGGCAGAGGGGTTGAGCTAACAATGTTACCATAGGGGACTGGCAGAGGGGTTGAGCTAACAATGTTACCATAGGGGACTGGCAGAGGGGTTGAGCTAACAATGTTACCATAGGGGACTGGCAGAGGGGTTGAGCTAACAATGTTACCATAGGGGACTGGCAGAGGGGTTGAGCTAACAATGTTCCCATAGAGGACTGGCAGAGGGGTTGAGCTAACAATGTTACCATAGGGGACTGGCAGAGGGGTTGAGCTAACAATGTTACCATAGGGGACTGGCAGAGGGGTTGAGCTAACAATGTTACCATAGGGGACTGGCAGAGGGGTTGAGCTAACAATGTTACCATAGGGGACTGGCAGAGGGGTTGAGCTAACAATGTTACCATAGGGGACTGGCAGAGGGGTTGAGCTAACAATGTTCCCATAGAGGACTGGCAGAGGGGTTGAGCTAACAATGTTCCCATAGAGGACTGGCAGAGGGGTTGAGCTAACAATGTCTACCATAGGGGACTGGCAGAGGGGTTGAGCTAACAATGTTCCCATAGAGGGACTGGCAGAGGGGTTGAGCTAACAATGTTCCCATAGAGGACTGGCAGAGGGGTTGAGCTAACAATGTTACCATAGGGGACTGGCAGAGGGGTTGAGCTAACAATGTTACCATAGGGGACTGGCAGAGGGGTTGAGCTAACAATGTTCCCATAGAGGACTGACAGAGGGGTTGAGCTAACAATGTTCCCATAGAGGACTGGCAGAGGGGTTTAGCTAACAATGTTCCCATAGAGGACTGACAGAGGGGTTGAGCTAACAATGTTCCCATAGAGGACTGGCAGAGGGGTTGAGCTAACAATGTTCCCATAGAGGACTGGCAGAGGGGTTGAGCTAACAATGTTCCCATAGAGGACTGGCAGAGGGGTTGAGCTAACAATGTTACCATAGGGGACTGGCAGAGGGGTTGAGCTAACAATGTTCCCATAGAGGACTGACAGAGGGGTTTAGCTAACAATGTTCCCATAGAGGACTGGCAGAGGGGTTGAGCTAACAATGTTCCCATAGAGGACTGGCAGAGGGGTTGAGCTAACAATGTTCCCATAGAGGACTGGCAGAGGGGTTGAGCTAACAATGTTACCATAGGGGACTGGCAGAGGGGTTGAGCTAACAATGTTCCCATAGAGGACTGACAGAGGGGTTGAGCTAACAATGTTCCCATAGAGGACTGGCAGAGGGGTTGAGCTAACAATGTTACCATAGAGGACTGACAGAGGGGTTTAGCTAACAATGTTCCCATAGAGGACTGGCAGAGGGGTTGAGCTAACAATGTTACCATCATAGAGGACTGGCAGAGGGGTTGAGCGGGACAGGAGAAATCCACACACGGGCTTCAATGTTACCCCTAAAATAACAGCAGGGGGCCGTACTGCCTCCCCATACCCCCCGGGGACCCGCACACACCCACTTTAGTGGTTCAGAATGCCCACCTTTCAGAGTAGAGCCGTTATCCCAGGTGTGCAGTTACAAATCCCTACCTGCTAACCCCGCTCATCCCCACACACACTTTCATTACAGTGGAACCTGAGTCTGGAGGGGATTGTGTAAATTAAAGTTGGAGTCTATGAGAGGAAAGGAGGGGAGGCAGGGGGTCTTTTATGAAATACTCTCTTTCGCATGTGCCTTAGTGAGGTCCATTCTCCCCTTCCTATCTGGACTCCACTGGCCCCAACACCTACAGAGTCATCCATGAATAGTTGAAGGTACCCAACGTGGATGAGGTTCATGAGGTTGGTCTGCAACCCTCAGAACACTATATGAAGCCAGAAGACTGCCATAACCAATCATCATATTTCTATGTGGCCTCTATTGACAAGCCCCCAACAGTTCCTAGCACCAGATCAGAGATAAGGAGTGTTGGCTGGGAGGACTCCCCCTGGACTAAGCCCTAAGCCCCGCTGGGCTCCAATATCCTGGGCTGGCTGCTCCACAGTCCCATAAGCTGGGGCCATATTCAATAGGAAAATGTTTAATAACGTTGGGGGGAAAAAAATTGCATTTCTTTTTGATCAAGTTTCAGTCCATTTTCTTCCGTATGGTGCATAATGAATAGACCCCTATGGGACAAGCCAGGAGTACGAGCCAGACAGAACATGGAGACAGATGACCTTGCATCGACCCAGCAGACAGACAGACTCCAACATTCTGATACCAACGCTGTGTCAACCATCAGCATCCCTCAACGTGTGCCTGGGTATATACAGGGGCTCTTTCAGGCTCTCAGTGGCTGGAGTGTTCATAGGAGTCTTTGATACAGTCCCACTGTGTGTAAGTACACTCACCTCAAACACACAGTCCCTAATATATCCAAACAAGATAGGATACTTGCCATTAAAGCTGGAGCACTGTGTTGTTAATCGAGTAATAACTTCAACGGCGTGAATATGGGCAAACACACACACAGAAAGGACAATGTTTACAACGTAGTACCTCCAGCAGCCCCCTAGCACTTCGACATGTCAAGACATGCCTGCCTCTCTTCATTACATGTATAGTTCAAACAATGGCGGGATAATCAAACGCTACTCACACAATACTGTGCAAACATCAACACACAATAGTGGGTCCATCAGCGTGTTTACAGTGTGCGGCTTCTGTTCTGACATGTACACGGTCTTCAAAGCATGCTACATATGACAAAGCTATAGCAAGTCCTCAACATCAGAACAGCTGGAGCACAGTGGAGAAGACGACCAAAGACCACCAGAAGTGGACAGCCTTTGTTGTTGTCCTACATTCCAACCGACACAATAGGAATGAGGGAGGGAGTGAGTATAGAAACTCCATGTAAGGAGTGGACTGTCTCCCAAAAGGGGTTGCCACACAAAAAAACTCTAGAAAAACCCCTAAGCAAGCACCACTGACTGACTCAAATTCTTCCCAACACCCCACAAAATCCAAATCCCCACAAAATGACACCTTCATCCCTGACATTTTCCCAAGGCCCTGGTCCAAATTCAGACTTTTTCCCCATCTCCGGCCCCTGGAAATACCGTCCCTGGTTGGCACCACCGAGTCCCCACTGGGAAAGGGAAGCTAGGGAGTGGAGAGCCAGGTTTCCCTTACCCTTTATATGCAGAAGTCCTGCCATTGAACCTCTCCCCAGGGGCCCCATACTGTATCCTTCCCTAGACGAGGGGGGAGGGGAGACTTGCCCTGGACTGGTTCTTACCTCCAGAGAGAGATGGTGAAAACATATGAGAGGTGTGGAATCCAAGATGGTTGACGATTAGGCCTATACCAGTTAAGACCCATAGTCATTACCGTAACTCAACAACATACTCATTATCAGTCATTATCAGAGACCATTTGACTCAAAATAAAATAAAATTGTATTGGTCACATACACGTTTAGCAGATGTTATTGCGGGTGTAGCAAAATAACACATAGGACTGGTTTCCCGGACTGAGATTAATATTAATCCTCGACTAAAAGGCACTTTACATGGAGATTCTAGAAGCAGGCTTAATCTGGGTTTGTGAAGCTGGCCCATTGTGTTCAACTACAAACTTGGTATGTCTTTCTCCTACTGAATCACTGCTGCTGAGCCATATGGCTAGATGTGAAGTACTAACACATTGTACCCTGTTATGTGTACAGTGGTCACTTCACATCAACATCTGATTAAATCTTAAAAATCAGGGTAAAATGGTACAATCTCTGTGTGGATAGAAGGGTATTGTCATCTTGATGAACACTGCTGTTCACATACAGACTGTCTCGGCAGGGGCGTCAGGGATTAGTGTCAAGATGGGAAACCTAAGCAGTGTTGATCCCCAAAACACCCTTTCACCTAAACATTACAGAGTATCTTCAAACTGCACAATCTAACACATGAGGAGACACTCTTCATTTGGTCATCTGAGATCACATTTAAGTGGACTTGACATATGGTACTATGTCAAATAAGCTATTTGAACACGATTTGTTCTCTTCTTGGGATAATTATTACCTTCATAGAGAGCGTAGACTACCAACAAGACATGGTGCAGCCATTCCAAACATATCCTTATGTCCTACTATAGACAAATCCCAATTCCCGACATTGACAAATGTTTTCCAAAAGTATGTGAACACCTGCTCGTCGAACATCTCATTTCAAAATCATGGGCATTAAAAATTGACTTTGTACTCCCTGTGCTGCTATAGTAGCCTCCACTCTTCTGGGAAGTCTTTCCACTAGATGTTGGAACATTACTGCGGGAACTTGCTTCCTTTCAGCCACAAGAGAATTCGTGAGGTCGGGCACTGATGTTGGGCGATTAGGCCTGGCTCGCAGTTGGCGTTCCAATTCATCCCAAAGGTGTTTGATGTAGTTGAGGTCAGGGCTCTGTGCAAGCCTTCTTTATGGACCTCGCCTTGTGCACAGGGGCATTGTCATGCTGAAACAGGAAAGGGCCTTCCCCAAACTGTTGTCACAAAGTTGGAAGTACATAATCATCTAGAATGTCATTGTATCCTGTAGCATTAAGATTTTCCTTCACTGACCATTATTCCTCCTCCACCAATCCACCAAACTTTACTGTTGGCACTATGCAATCAGACATGTAGCGTTCTCCTGGCATTTGCCAAAACCAGATTTGTCCATCGGCCTGCCATATGGTGAAGCACGATTCATCACTCCAGAGAAATCGTTTTCACTGCTCGAAAGTCCAATGGCGGCGAGCTTTACACCACTCCAGCCGACACTTGGCATTGCGCATGGTGATCTTAGGTTTGTGTGCGGCTGCTCGGGCATGCAAACACATTTCATGAAGCTCCCAAAGAACAGTTATTGTGCTGACGTTGCTTCCAGAGGCAGTTTGAAGAGTGTTGTAACCGAGGACAGACAATTTTTACGCGCAATGCACTTCAGCACTCGGCGGTCCTGTTCTATAAGCTTGTGTGGCCAACCACTTCGCGGCTGAGCGGTTGTTGCTCCTAGACATTTCTACTTCACAAGTGGAACGGGGTAGCTCTAGCAGGGAAGACATTTTACGAACTGACTTGTTGGAAAGGTGGCATCCTAGGATGGTGCCACGTTGAAAGTCACTGAGCTCTTCAGTATGGGCCATTCTACTGCCAGTGTTTGTTTATGGAGATTGCATAGCTGTGTGCTCAATTTTATACACCTGTCAGGAACGGGTGTGGCTGAAATAGCCGAATCCACTCATTTGAAGGGGTGTCTTTTGACCATGTATTGTACCTACCCAAATAAACTCTGTTTCATTGTATTTTTCCAGTCTATGGTGTAATTTCCCTTCCAACTCTATTTAAAGGTGGTCATGGCTAATGTACAATGTGCTGCCCAGATGACAGAGATATAGATAAGCCCTTTGGGGGTTCAGCCTCTGTTGTGAAAATCTCTTTCAGAACAGGAAGGAAGTTGGGTTGGGCTAAAGGACATACAAAGGACTACTTTCAAAGAGAGAAAAAGAGGAACGAGGGAAAGAGAAAAAGCGAAATGGCTAGACCAATGCCCAATGAATATCTCTGGTGCAGACTGGCACATAGTCTTGTTTTGAAGGAAAACGTGTGGCAAAGACACAAAGGAAACACCCAGATGCTTGTTTCCTCATATTATGAAGGGGTGCTGTTGTTTGTGTGTGTGTGTGTGTCAGTCAGACTAGGAGGGAGAGAGAAATTAAAACAATCACCCCCCCAAAAATAGTGTATACTCAGTAACACAGTGAACGTACACACACACACACAAACCAGACATAGTGCCATGGTTGCCAGCCATAAAACAAGTGGAACCCCTCACTGCCCCAGACCGTGTCTAAAGCCTTGAAACTGAGATCTGTGAAAGATGACCCCAAAGGTCACCACAAGACATTTGTTATCGTTTTTGTTTTGTTTTTGAAAAGGAGGAGATGAGCACCCTGCAACAATTTAAAAAATGTAGGACAGCAGAGTATGTACTATCACATGAGCTATAATGTCAGAGGGAAAAACACAGTGTTGGATGTTGGAAGTAACGTCTTTGTTGTTGCATATCAAACGGACGTAGCAGTTTGACCTAGGCAGTATTACTGCCACACCCGCGGTCACTAGTCATGAAGGCAGTCAAATTCCACATGACCGTTTAGTCACGGTAATTAGGCTTCTCCAAGCTCTGATGCTGCTGCTGGTCATTAGTAGCCTACCAAACACTGCAAATGTAATCGAAGATCTAATCAAACACTTCATGAGAGCCCATGAGCTCATGTTGTGCAACATTTCTATAGGCTATGCAATTGCGCGCGAAAACAGAGTGATGGTCTCTACTAAAAAGAGGAGGATCCATCAGCTTTCTATAGGCTAGGCCTACTATATTTATTTCTCAACTTTCCTAATATTAAGCACATTGTTTATCTTTACAACAGGAGTATAGCCTACCTGGCTGGCATGAAAAGGAACCACAGGAAAAGCATCATCCATTCGCCATTTAAGTGCATAGATGACATATTTTTTCCCGTTGCCCCTATTTTGAGACAGGTGCACAATAATGGTCCATTCTAAATCAACACAAATTTCACACTTATTTTATTTAGTATATGTAAAGACAAGATTAAATCAAGAACAGTCTGATGGGTGACAATATTAGCCTATCACTTGTGAATTATAACATCACTTGTGAATGATGCCCAGCACAAGAAACTACCTTTTGATTCAAAAAAGTCACAAACGTAGTCGCACACCTCTTGTAGCCTAGCCCTATATGTTTTGATAAGGTTTGTTTCACAACTAAAGTGGCCAAATAACTTCTTAAAATTAAGCACATTAATCCGCTTTACAATGGTTGTAGAGCCTATCTGGCAAACATAAATGTATTACATGCATAACACATTTGCGGTCACTTTTGATAATGGTGTTTTCCCGCTAATGGAACATTCACGCTTATAGCCTACTGCCATGTGCACATTGCTGCGCTTATAATGTGAAGAAATAGCCTAATAGTTTATAAACATTTTAAGCTAAATGCTTTTTTTTATGCTAGTGGTTGTATTCATTTGGGATCCATTGCACCCCACAACTGTCACAGACTATGTTAGGAATATTTATCTATTGCAAAGAATAGATAGTAGATTGACATAGGCTAGTGCTTTTTCTGTTTATTAAACCTACTCATCTTGTTGGCCGACGAAAAATAAATGTGGACAGTTCTTCCAATATCTTCATTATGCACCTTGGAATTGAATAAGGGTAGTTATTCAGTTGCGTCCCCAATGTATCGGTCTTCACTTGTAGCCTGTGAGAAAGACTCGATCACACTCTCCATATGAGTGAGAGGTGCTTCGGATAATGCAGCACCCGGGCCGCAAAAGGCATGGAGTGCTTTACGGCCACAAAGGGGATGCCGCTGTGACATTCGAGGCATTATCAAGTGTTTGTCAAATTTTGAATGAGAGACTATTGAAGTGTGTACAGCCTGCGCAAAAAACAAAGCAGAGCTCATGCCTTTCAAGCAACTCTTTTCAAATTATCTTTAGTCTCACCATGCAGCCTTACAATGTATTAAAAAACAAAACACATAGCCCAACGTTTGTAGAACAACTAAAGTTACATTAATAACTATACCTATTTTTTGTTAACCGCTCAACACAGAATAGCTGCATGTGTGCACTCCCTCAAATCGTTTGTGGAGAAAAGAAGCATATTTTAATTGTATTCTTCAAACTATAACATAATATTAAATGAACTAGTGTAGCCCACAGCTACTTGGCATAGCCACATCAGAACCTAACATAAGGACAACTTCTGAAATAGACTACCGTTTCTTCCTATCATGTTTCTTTAGACCTGTCTAAAATAAATAATGGATTTATTGTTAAGGTGTAGGCCATATTACATGGATCAGTGGCTTGTAGTGTTTATGTTAATTAAGGGTCAATTACTGTGAGAACGGCAGTTATTTTCTTGACAATCACCGGCTGACAACATTTCGTGACCGCCACGGTCCTAGTTTGACCATTAAGGATTCCAATTTTAAGCAGGTTTAATAAGAGGTCATCAACTCTGGGCTCTCTACTGATCAGGGAGGTTAATGATAATGTTCACCACTCTGCATTCATATTCCTTCCCAATGGACTGACCGCGCACGCACACACACACACACAGTGCAGTAGAATGGCAGACAGGTCACGACTTTCAACAGCACCTTAGGGCTGAAAGAGGTCATTGTAATCAACCTCCCTCAATCTGCCCACCCCCTAATTCCTCCCCATTTAAACCACTTCTCACCCCCCACCCCCCATTTGCCCTCACAGCTTGATTCTCCCATCCTAATGGCCAACCATATGATTGGCCAACATAATTTAATGTCAGACATTACTATTGTTCACAATTCATAAACAACAAACAAATCCCCCCTTATTCCCTCTCACTTATGTCAACTATTCCGGCTCTAGATTCCCAACTGACCACGCATGCAAGTGCGCACACACACCTCATTGGGGCCCATACTGTAGCCATTCGCTGAAGGTCTACTGACACAAAGGGAGCACTCTCAGAGGTATCGATGGGGAGCAGAGTTACACTCTATGTGATTTCAATACACAGTCCATAGAGAGGGCGGTTTCTATGGAGTTTCATAACAGCTAATTATACCGCAAAACTGAGAAGGTTTAGTCATAAAGACTTAGGCTTACATAACCTGTAATACTCATAAAGTAGCAGTTTAAATAACTGATTATATCAATGAAAAACCTAACAGTGGGCCGTTTCAGAGCAAGCGCACACTGTACAAATAAACATGCAAATATGAATCAAGTCAAGACCAAGCGCCAGCCTACTCTTAAAGAAATCAATAGAATGAAGAGAGGACTTGTTCTCCAGCAAGAGTACTAATTGGATAATTTTCCCTGTTCAGCTAGACAGATCATGTGCCAGGAAAAACAATTAAGTATAAAAAGAACAACAGTTACCAAGCCTAGGGGCAGAAGTTCTACACATCTGACAATCTGACAAATAGTAACACAATTGACACGTTATGTAACCAACCCATTCTCCAAATAGAACGCCAACCAGTGGTGTAAATGCAGTAACAGAATTACGCCATGGCTTGACGTTTTAATTACGCCATGTGGTGCCGTATTTTAGATGTCAGTCAAACTCCGCAAAAGTGAAACTAAAGCTAGGCATTAATTATGAATGTTTCGTGTTAGAGTTCAACTTTAGTTTAGGCATTAATTCCGAATGGTTAAGGTTAGAGTTAAGGTTTAAAAAAGGCTTAAAACAAAAACTAGTGTCTAGCACTGGGATTGAACATGCAACATTCAGAGCCAGAGTCTGCAGTTTAAACAACCATCCACCATCCCCATCCACAATGCCCTAGTAAGCCGCACGCCTACTAGAAGGTCATATGTGCTTACATTGCTCCTAGTGGCCGGTATAGCTTCCACATTTTGCCAGGTCCAAACGTAATCTGGTACCTACAGAATCGGCACCTCCTGGCATATTCCATAAGAGAATGGGCTGTAAGTAACACTACTGACAAGTAACACTATTAACAAAAATTAGGCATAGACATCTAAGAGACGTCATCAATCCCATCATAAGAAACTTCCAGGTTTAAAGTAGTCAAGGGCACAATGTGCTTCAACAAGACTTTGGATATGCACCCATCTCTGACCACTACTTCCACTCGCTTTGAGGGGCCTTTCCAATCCTAAGGGTGGTGGGGTTAGAACCACCCCTGGTACTCTCATCTATTTTGGGGGAGCACCATGACATTATAGGACCTCCACCCCCATGTGCTGGGTCACCCACGTCACACGCCCAACCTAAATATCCACGGCACAACCACAACCCCACTTAGCATAGGGTATCTCCAGGCCCAACCCCCAATCGATCCACAATCAACCTACAACTCAACCACAACCCATTCACCATGTGGCATCTCATCCACAACGCCCAACCAATCCACAATCAAACTTTGACACACCTATTTATTTTATTATTAAACCTTTATTTAACCAGGAAGGGCTCATTGAGATTTAAAATCTCTTTTTCAAGAGCGTCCTGGCCAAGAAAGGCAGCACCAAGTCATAACAAAAATTCCAGACAAATCTACAAGTAATCTAGTAAAAACCATAGAATTCACAAGAGTATAACAAAATCAAAAACAGGAAATTAAAAACATTGACAGGTCAGGGAATCAGTCTCAAGAGCATTCATCAGTGATTTAAAAATACCAAATCGGGACAAGTTCTTCCAGTTTAAAAGTATTTTGTAAGGCGTTCCAAGACGATGGCGCAGAGTACATAAAAGCCCTTTTACCAAATTCAGTTCGGACATTTGGAACAGTTAGGAGGATAAAGTCCTGCCTATACCTTAAGCATTGATGTTCTTTACTACTGAGGTGAATTGATGTTATCTAGGACAAGGCCACCTGTCATGCTTACCCAAAGAAGAGGGAGGTGCACCTGGGTAGATTAATCAGGATTAGGGTTTATCCCTTCCAGAGCTAGCAGCAAGCTAAAGAGGATTTTTACTGGTTAAAAACACTACCCCGGAGATATGTACACTGCAGTGGGACATATACTCCTAGTGGAGGTGGAATAAAGACTGTTTTTTAAGCTACAATAAGTTCTCATATATTGCATAGTTCTTATCATAAGAAGTCAAACTTATGCTAACACTAAGCAGGTAGCATAGTGGTTTACGAGCATTGGGCCAATAACCGGAAGGTCGATGGTTCGAGAATCCCCGAGCCAACTAGGTGAAAAAATCTAGTGATGTGCCCTTGAGCAAGGCACTTAACCCTAATTGCTTGGGTAAATCGCTCTGGATTAGAGCATCTGCTAAATTACAAAACATTACAAAATATATAGTTAAACAGGATATTTGATTTACCTCAGGTTATGACAGACATTTCTTGAATATTGTGAAATAATACTGGGTAATGTATTATGAACTTTGAAATGAAAACTGAACTGTCCAGAAGAGTATGGGGCAGGTCCCTCTATGTTCATTGACTTTTCTCTACAGTAGCTTTTTCCATGGTCAATTTCCACCCTGGCTTGTTTGACAGCGTTGTTGACAGACTTTTATTGTATATTGGGATTGGAACTTCAATGCGAGCTGTTAAATGAGTTGTGACAATCAAATGTTAGACATCGCTAAACAAATACCTTACCTAAATGGATTGGCGAGGCTGGCGTTGGCTGCAGGCCAATATGAAGTGGACTGAACAGACCTCTGTCCCTGACAACAGGCCTGGCCGAGGGTTGAAGAGAGGCCTGCTACAGTCGAGAGGAACAAGGCCTTTACTGTACACTACTGCCCTACTGCCACATCATCATACCTCATCATTATCACTGGGAGTGGGGTGGGAGATCTCACTTTATTTCGATAGTTCTGCAAAAAAAAAAAAAAACTCTAGTCGATTTGACTCTGAACCAACTATCTAGAAGATTTCAACTATCTAGAAGGTGTAGTTGTAACAGGTTGCAGGCAATAACTAGGTTTATTGAGATATATTCAGTCACTGCGAAAGTAGTTGCTGGATGTTGCACTTGCTTCAATGGTGACCATCCAAATAAAGAGAAGAAAAGGAGGGATACAAATGTAGGATCTTAATTTGAGCCAGTTTGCTAAAGCAGGAAAATAATCATGCAGTAACAGGACATGTGAGTTATTATGTGGATTATAATTAATGGACAATTTTGTAGGGGTTGATAGATTTTTCGTAAGGGAAAATCAAGTCTGAAATTGCAAAGTGGAAATTACAAACTTCAAAAGCCTTTTTAAAACCTCAAATACACTAAAAGTCTGACAGAGAAGTGACACAATTTCCCTAGTTAATATTGCCTGCTAACATGAATTTATGAACTAAATATGCAGGTTTAAAAAAATATACTTCTGTGTATTGATTTTAAGAAAGGCATTGATGTTCATGGTTAGGTACATTCGTGCAACGATTGTGCTTTTGTTAAATCATCACCCGGTTGGCGAAGTAGGCTGTGATTCAATGATAAATTAATAGGCACCGCATTGATTATATGCAATGCAGGACAAGCTAGTTAACCTAGTAATATCATCAACCATGTGTAGTTAACTAGTGACTATGTGAGGATTGATTGTTTTTTATAGGATAAGTTTAATGCTAGCTAGCAACTTACCTTGGCTCCTTGCTACAGTCGCTTAACAGGTGGTCAGCCTGCCATGCAGTTTCCTCTTGGAATGAAATGTAATCGGCATCCAAAAATGCAGATTACCGATTTTTATGAAAACTTTAAAATCGGCCCTAATTAAAATCGGACCAGGCCGATTAATCGGTCAACCTCTAATAAAGACTAACCACTCATGGAAGGACATTCGATAAAGTTGAACAAGAGTTTCAACTTAATGACCCAGTCTCAGTCACTCCCTGTCACTGAATCAGTACAAACAGGTGGGACAGATTTCAAATCCAGTCCTACTGAGAATGTCTGGAACATCTTCACAATTCCATGTAATAAATTGCCTATAAAAGTGTACAAAAACAAATACAGGCCATTTATCCTATTCCCTGCAACCATTTCTGTGAGAACAGAGGGAGGGGGGGGGGGGGGGTGTAGGTATTGGTGTTTGTGTATCATTTTTGCATGCTGGTAGATAATTGATAAGCCAACCACACTTCTAATCTTCTATTTCTCTACAAAAGTGGCCATTCATGAAGTAGGCTAATACTTCATACAGCTCTAGTGACATGAGTGATACAGACAATGAGAGTACCCAGGGGACTAGATTACTGATTCTGACAGACAGGAGACAGAATGTGAGAAAAAGTGAGACAGAAGCAGAAATGTATTATCACGCAAATAATGCCTAATGGTTTTAAGTCAATAGTAAAATGAATGAGATGTGGGAAGACAAATAGATTGTTTCTACCGCCCCTTCTCTTTAGAGACTACATGGCCATGACATAGGCTAGACAGAGTATCTACCTACTAGTACGTTTTCTTATTTCAATTCTCTCACAGAGATTGAAGCAGCTAAACTGTTGCTGAAAAGTACATTACTAATATGAAAGAAACAAGGTCAAGAAGCTCAGCCATTTGCAAGGAGGGAGGAAGACATGCTCTGCTAGCTACAAGTGTCTTATTTCAACTCAGCATTTTGTATTTGTGTACTCACATGTGAGGGTCTCCTGGCTACTGTTCCCTTGCCTTAAGAACATCCAGACCTTGGCCCTTTGTTAAGCATTTCTATGACTATTTAGCTCATTTATGCTAACATTAGCTTGTAACCCATGCTAACAGGCTAACAATGCTAAGAAAGGTAACACAGCTAACATGCACATTTTTACTTTTGGTTTTAGTACACTGTGGGCAGTGTAGCTAACAACAGAATGAGCTTCCCATAGCAGTGGGACAGCTTCACTAGACCTTAATGGACCTGGTTAAGCTCATTCACCCACTGCCCTGCAACTTCCCTCATCCACTTTACAGGGGCAGGTGTCAGAGACACTGATAGTTCCATAGCTTAGGCTAACTGCACTAAGTACTATGTTGGATGGGGGCCTGTTTCAGCAACATTTCCAGGTTGCTAAATACTTGACAAAGAAAATACTTGAGAGAAAATCTAAACATGTACTCACAATGGGGTCTATCTGGTCATCACAATAAGAGAAGCACACAAAGTAGTTGCAAAAATATATTATAGCACATATTTTAGAGGTAAAATCAAAGTAGTGAGATTACACATTTTACAACGATTTCCCAAAGAATCTCAAGAGCTTTATAGTCCAAGATGGCTTAATCTGTCTCTGGGTAAAGTGATTTGTAGTGTTTTATAGCTGTTGCTATTAGATTGTCTGTCAGGGCAGAGGCCTGGGGCAGTGGAGACCCGGCACATGCCAGTCAGCTGAAGGACTATTGTGTCACTTTCCAGAGCTGGTGACAGGGCGCATTGTTGCCATGGGGGACTAGCTGAAGGGGGGAGTATGTGTATATGTATGTGAATGAGGTGGTTGAATTCAGGAGCTTAGGAATGTTGGGGTGGGTATTGAATCGTGTGTGTGTGTGTGTGTGTGTGTCATCAACAATGGAAACCAACCCAGCACCGGTCTGAAAGGCACCATTCATAGTGGACCGTCATCATTTTCGCTCCTCTAGGCCATCTCACCATTGCAGAATTTCTACCAAAAGGACAGTTCCCCCCAAGTACAACTGAGTTGGGTTGAGCCGAAAAGCTAATACGAATCAAATTGGTTTTACAGGCTGACTACACCGCTCGTGTTGCGTGCGCGAGTGTTGCAAAATAAATTTAGACATGCATGTTATTCAATTATTGCGTGCGCCAACGATCGTCTGCGTTGCCAAGGGCTAAAATAGAAGTCAGTACTATTTCTGACGCAGATCGCGCTGCAAGTCCTGCCTCTTCCATCTCCTCATTGGTTTGTAGAAGCAGGTACCCACGTACCATCTCCTCATTGGATATACCCACGTGGTTGACTGAAAGATGAACGAGGTCAGTGGCAGTAATGCACCTAATTTATGAAAGTTGCCAATCGCAATATAAAGTCAGTCAAGAGAAGAAAAAGCCTGGAAGGAAGAAAGTTGACTAGAATGCTAATAAAGGTAACACTGCTAACATGCACATTTTTACTTTTGGTTTTAGTTGTCACCAAACGATTCAGTTGACCGTTTTATGTGTGGATTAATTGGCGGAGTAGAGGACCTTGTGCATTTCAGGTAAAATCACAACTCAATGTTTATATCCCAGGACAAATTGCTAGCAACAGCAAGCTAGCTAAAAGGGCAAATTAGCTAGCAAGTGCAAGCTAGCTAGTTAAATTGCCATAAATGTTTAATGCTTTTCGACCTGTCCCCAAATTAATATAATTGGTTCAAGGTTTGGGTTTCGTGTTAGGATCTCCAACGGATAAGAAGGGATGAGAGGTACGACAAGAACAGAAGAGATGTTGTGAATCAAAGGCTTATTGATAGAAGTGTCTAAGACAATACTTTAATAAACCAAAGAACAACTACGCTAGAAGTTGAAATTGGGGTTAGGCATGCAAATAAGCCTGTTGAGCTAATACTGCCTGAACTTTACCCTCTAATGGTCACCAACCGGTCCATCATGATCACGATCGACTGGTTGATCTCCAAGGCATTCCTAGTCGTCCACCAAACATTTTTGTAAAAAACCCAATGCTAAAAATGCTATTAAAAAAATTTTTTTTGCACTGCAGGTGCATTTGAAATCAGCAGCCCTAGCACCGGGAAGGCAAGGTGTTTCTATTTGGAACCATTTCATGTGTCTGAAGGTAAAACTCTGCCTACCCGGCAGGCCCAGAGAGTAAATCAAGTGCACCTATAGGCCTACCGCTGGCCAATCAAATAGCTCAGATAACCGTGTCTGCACAGTTTGCTCGAGCCATAGACTGTAAAAAGAGTCCTTGAATGCACAGAGAAAATCTAAACATGTACTCATAATGGGGTCAATCTGGTCATCACAATAAGAGAAGCACACAAAGTAGCTGTGTGATACTGTGAGATTTAAAAACTTTTAAAAACCATGACTAGAGAGGGACAACGAATACAGCAAATAACCTGCTGTTTTAATGATTAAGTTTCTCTTTAAGTTGTTATTCAGCACTTTTTTCAATTTTTTTTTATAAGCCATAAAATGTGAGTTCTCCCTACCTCCATTTACGCTACATCCAGCACTGCAGCTGCAATAAATGAGTGTCCTATAGTGAGCTTGCGGTTTTTTTTTATATAGAGGAATATTTAACTTTCTCTGGTCATAGGAGTAACAACATAAATTTGTGCATGAGGCAGAAATAATGCAGTGCGACTTGAGTTTCGCCATCAGCTGGAAGACTGTTTCCTTTTCTCAGCGGAGGGAAGGAGGGTGGAGGGACGGTGAGTCGGGTGAGAGTCAGCCTCATCGTTGCTCCCTCCCCTCAGACTGACAATCACATGCATCAGTCCAATAAAAAATAGCTAATTATTATGCTCACTCAGCTGTGCGTCACAAGTGATACAACAAATTGTCCATTACCAGTGTGCTCATATACTTAATTTATTAAAATACAATTTCAGAATTGCTACAGAATTTTATTTTATTTTTTAATGTTGCATAGGCTTAACACGTTTTTGAAATCATGTAAAAAATAAAACATCTGAGCAGTAGATCTCGGCTTGCATCTCGACTCAGAAAAGGTTGGTGACCACTGCTCTAATACTAACAAGACCATTTGTTGGAATCGCACTGGAACCGGTCCTTATGTAGAAATGTATGTGTGTATAACATTATCATATCACTCTGAACGCACTGTGTCAAAGAGCAGCAGTGAAGGAGACACCTAAATTCCCATTCAAATGTCAACCAATCTCCATAGGAAAAATAGACCGGGCTTCTCCAAAGACACAAAGAGCAATTGGATTATACAGTAAGTGTCAGTGCACTGAGTATGTGTTCTATTGCAGATAATGACACACTGTGCAGGTTACTTCAGTGTGTGTGTGTGTGTGTGTGTGTCTTTGCCCCACTGCAGACGGAGACACACTGCGCAGGTTCTAGTTCCTCCCTCGGCAGTCTAGAAAGAGTCCAGCTCCCATGAGCCTTAGCTCAGTAAACTAAGAGGCCATCTCAGTCTCAATGCCCCAATTAAAATCATACACGCTACTGAGAGATCACTCCACCCATCTGTTTGACTATCCTGTATCTATGTCTGTCTGTCTGATATAAAGCCAACAATTGACTCATTCGTTTGGAACAATACTTTACGATGACGACCCTAAACTAAACACAGCGATGCCTGGTTCAGAAGTAGGTCTATATTTCTACTCAGCAGCTGGTACACGCCTCAACACTAACTTGAAATGTCCCTTTGTTTATGTGCCCAGAGAAGGAAGCAGCTCACTTTCCTATGATGACAGGCCTATTCTGGGAACAAACCTAACAGGACTTCTGGTGTTGAATAGGAGGAAGAAACAGAGATGGGGGGGGGAAACTTTAGTTACATATTGGGATATTATTTTTGACAATATATTGTATCGTTTTGACAATATCATTGTTGTGCTATTGGCTGTACCTGCATTAATTCATTTGTTTTTAACACTTATTTCCATGACTGAACAAAACTAATTTTCTCGTGGCTCTCTTTTCTCTCTGCAGCAGACACATGGTGAGCAATATGTTTGGAACATCAAATAGCAATAAAAATCACAGTATTGAATCGCAATACATATAAAATCGTGAGAATTGCAAAACATATTGTATCGGCACTTAAGTAGTGTGATGTTCCTGGCAGTTCCCAGTTCTAGAAGAACAACCCCATGGTCAAAACAAAGTCCAACATTATTGTTCTTTAAAAAATAAAAAAAGTGACCTTTATTTAACCAGGTAGGCAAGTTGAGAACAAGTTCTCATTTATAAAACAAACAATAAAGTCAATAATACAGTAGAAAAATAAGTCTATATACAATGTGAGCAAATGAGGTGAGATAAGGAAGGTAAAGGCAAAAAAAAGGCCATCGTGGCAAAGTAAATACAATATAGCAAGTAAAACACTGGAATGGTAGATTTGCAGTGGAAGAATGTGCAAAGTAGAGATATAAATAATGGGGTGCAAAGGAGCAAAATAAATAAATAAATAAATACAGTAGGGGGAGAGGTAGTTGTTTGGGCTAAATTATAGATGGGCTATGTACAGGTGCAGTAATCTGTGAGCTGCTCTGACAGCTGGTGCTTATAACTAGTGAGGGAGATAAGTGTTTCCAGTTTCAGAGATTTTTGCAGTTCGTTCCAGTCATTGGCAGCAGAGAACTGGAAGGAGAGGCGGCCAAAGTAAGAATTGGTTTTGGGGGTGACCAGAGAGATATACCTGCTGGAGCGCGTGCTACAGGTGGGTGCTGCTATGGTGACCAGCGAGCTGAGATAAGGGGGGACTTTACTTAGCAGGGTCTTGTAGATGACCTGGAGCCAGTGGGTTTGGCGACGAGTATGAAGCGAGGGCCAGCCAACGAGAGCGTACAGGTCGCAGTGGTGGGTAGTATATGGGGCTTTGGTGAGGCACTGTGATAGACTGCATCCAATTTATTGAGTAGGGTATTGGAGGCTATTTTGTAAATGACATCGCCGAAGTCGAGGATCGGTAGGATGGTCAGTTTTACAAGGGTATGTTTGGCAGCATGAGTGAAGGATGCTTTGTTGCGAAATAGGAAGCCAATTCTAGATTTAACTTTGGATTGGAGATGTTTGATGTGAGTCTGGAAGGAGAGTTTACAGTCTAACCAGACACCTAGGTATTTGTAGTTGTCCACATATTCTAAGTCAGAACCGTCCAGAGTAGTGATGTTGGACGGGCGGGCAGGTGCAGGCAGCGATCGGTTGAAGAGCATGCATTTAGTTTTACTTGTATTTAAGAGCAATTGGAGGCCACGGAAGGAGAAGCTCGTCTGGAGGGTTGTGAACACAGTGTCCAAAGAAGGGCCAGAAGTATACAGAATGGTGTCGTCTGCGTAGAGGTGGATCAGAGACTCACCAGCAGCAAGAGCGACATCATTGATGTATACAGAGAAGAGAGTCGGTCCAAGAATTGAACCCTGTGGCACCCCCATAGAGACTGCCAGAGGCCCGGACAACAGGCCCTCCGATTTGACACACTGAACTCTATCAGAGAAGTAGTTGGTGAACCAGGCGAGGCAATCATTTGAGAAACCAAGGCTATCAAGTCTGCCGATGAGGATGTGGTGATTGACAGAGTCGAAAGCCTTGGCAAGGTCAATGAATACGGCTGCACAGTATTGTTTCTTATCGATGGCGGTTAGGATATCGTTTAGGACCTTGAGCGTGGCTGAGGTACACCCATGACCAGCTCTGAAACCAGATTGCATAGCGGAGAAGGTATGGTGAGATTCGAAATGGTCGGTAATCTGTTTGTTGACTTGACTTTCGAAGACCTTAGAAAGGCAGGGTAGGATAGATATAGGTCTGTAGCAGTTTGGGTCAAGAGTGTCCCCCCCCTTTGAAGAGGGGGATGACCGCAGCTGCTTTCCAATCTTTGGGAATCTCAGACGACACGAAAGAGAGGTTGAACAGGCTAGTAATAGGAGTAATTTCAGCAGATACACTTAGAAAGAAAGGGTCCAGATTGTCTAGCCCGGCTGATTTGTAGGGGTCCAGTTTTTGCAGCTCTTTCAGAACATCAGCTGACTGGATTTGGGAGAAGGAGAAACGGGGCTAGGCTTGGGCGAGTTGCTGTGGGTGGTGCAGTGCTGATGACCGGGGTAGGGCTAGCCAGGTGGAAAGCATGGCCAGCCGTAGAAAAATGCTTTTTGAAATTCTCAATTATAGTGGATTTATCGGTGGTGACAGTGTTTCCTAGCCTCAGTGCAGTTGGCAGCTGGGAGGAGGTGTTCTTATTCTCCATGGACTTTACAGTGTCCCAGAACTTTTTTGAGTTTGTGTTGCAGGAAGCGAATTTCTGCTTGAAAAAGCTAGCCTTGGCTTTTCTAACTACCTGTGTATATTGGTTTCTAGCTTCCCTGAAAAGTTGCATATCACGGGGGCTGTTCGATGCTAATGCAGAACGCCATAGGATGTTTTTGTGTTGGTTAAGGGCAGTCAGGTCTGGAGAGAACCAAGGGCTATATCTGTTCCTGGTTCTACATTTCTTGAATGGGGCATGCTTATTTAAGATGGTGAGGAAGGCATTTAAAAAAAATAACCAGGCATCCTCTACTGATCAATATCCTTCCAGGATACCCCGGCAAGGTCGATTAGAAAGGCCTGCTCGCTGAAGTGTTTCAGGGAGCGTTTGACAGTGATGAGTGGAGGTCGTTTGACCGCTGACTCATTACGGATGCAGGCATTGATTGCTGAGATCTTGGTTGAAAACAGCATAGGTGTATTTGCAGGGCAAGTTGGTTAGGATGATATCTATGAGGGTGCCCGTGTTTACGGCTTTGGGGTGGTACCTGGTAGGTTCATTGATAATTTGTGTGAGATTGAGGGCATCAAGCTTAGATTGTAGGATGGCTGGGGTGTTAAGCATGTTCCAGTTTAGGTCGCCTAGCAGCACGAGCTCTGAAGATAGATGGGGGGCAATCAGTTCACATATGGTGTCCAGAGCACAGCTGGGGGCAGAGGGTGGTCTATAGCAGGCGGCAACGGTGAGAGACTTGTTTTTAGAGAGGTTGATTTTTAAAAGTAGAAGTTCAAATTGCTTGGGTACAGACCTGGATAGTAGGACAGAACTCTGCAGGCTATCTTTGCAGTAGATTGCAACACCGCCCCCTTTGGCCATTCTATCTTGTCTGAAAATGTTGTAGTTCGGAATGGAGATTTCAGAATTTTTGGTGGTCTTCCTAAGCCAGGATTCAGACACGGCTAGAACATCCGGGTTGGCAGAGTGTGCTAAAGCAGTGAATAAAACAAACTTAGGGAGGAGGCTTCTAATGTTAACATGCATGAAACCAAGGCTATTACGGTTACAGAAGTCATCAAAAGAGAGCGCCTGGGGAATAGGAGTGGAGCTAGGCACTGCAGTGCCTGGATTCACCTCTACATCACCAGAGGAACAGAGGAGGAGTAGGAAAAGGGTACGGCTAAAAGCTATGAGAATTGGTCGTCTAGAACGTCCGGAACAGAGAGTAAAAGGAGGTTTCTGGGGGCGATAAAATAGCTTCAAGGTATAATGTACAGACAAAGGTATGGTAGGATGTGAATACAGTGGAGGTAAACCTAGGTATTGAGTGATGATGAGAGAGATATTGTCTCTAGAAACATCATTGAAACCAGGTGATGTCATCGCATGTGTGGGTGGTGGAACTGAAAGGTTGGATAAGGTATAAAAGGAGCAGGGCTAGCGGCTCTACAGTGTAATAAGCCAATAAACAATAACCAGAACAGCAGTGGACAAGGCATATTGACATTAAGGAGAGGCATGCTTAGTCGAGTGATCATAAGGGTCCAGTGAGTAGTGAGGTTGGGGTAACAGCGATTCAGACAGCTAGCCGGGCCATCGGTAGCAATATTGTTTTTAGCCACCTCGTGCGTTTCTGACGGTAGATTAGTGCGGTTCCGTGTGGTAGAGGGGATCAATCCAATTGGCAAAATAGATAGTTATAGTGACCCAAGAAAAATTGTCCGATAGACCTAACTCAGATAGCAGCCGATAAGACAGCTAACAGTTCTGCTTGATGGAAGAGGGTGCTTTTTCTGTCATGTCTTACATGAAACTAGAATTCCTTCCTGGCTGAAACATTTCCAAAATGTTTGCTGGGATGATGGTATCATTTAAATCTGTGGCTCAATTTGTGATAAAAGTGCAATGATTTATGACAACCTAAAACTTTACTTCAGTACAAAACAAACTATAGTAACAGTAAGAAGCGGACATCAGCAGCTAATACACTGTAACAAGGTCTCTCTACATCCCACAAAGCAATGGTACATAGCAATAGCAGCATGACCAGTAGACTTCACCTCCGTAATCCAGATTAGGATTGAGGATTCAAGTGAAGCTAGTGAGGTCAAGACGGAGCATCCCGACTCTCAACCCAAACAATAACAAACTGACTGCTGCCGCTCAGAGGGGAAACACTTGTAGACAGTGTAGCTCTGTGGCACCAGGTGTGATAGCCACTGTAAGGATGGATATGCTAAAGTGTCATGCTGTTAAACCCACCCTGATGGAGATTGAGTGAATGCAGTTGCAGCCCCATCTCCTCTGTGTATGTGCGTGTTTGTCGCACTGCAGGTTGACATTCTCCTACTCGCCCTCCCTCCCACAGGGTCCACCTCAGGCATGGGACAACTATGAATGTGCTCCCCAGCCTGATCACAAAGATCGACAAAAATGGTATAGAGGACAGGGAAGCATAGATAACCATTCAGAGAAAAGTAACACACACTCACATGCATATAAACCGCATACAAAGAGACGCATGCACAGTGGATATCCTGGTGCATATCATACAGACAAATGCACAAGCAAATACAAAAACACAGACACACACACACTGGACGACAGGAGTATGCTTACTAGGCCCAATTCCAATCCCACTAGGCCTGAGCTCTCCCCAGAGGCACTTGTAGATCAAAGGATTGGGATTAGCAACATAACAATTAACTCCACCATACCCTCTAATTGGCTACGTGGGATTCTCCTATTGCAATTTAGGCAAATTAAGCTAAATTGTACAAAGTTTCCCCCAGAACTAGACAGAATGTTGCATAATGAGGGGAGAAAATCTGTTGGTCAAAATTAAAATCTCCTCAACAGAAGTCTTCCTGCACGATTAAGAAGATCATAGTTGAAGTTTTAGTCATTAGTTTCTTACTTTCAGGGCTTTTATCTTCGTGTGACTGGTCGAGACTGTGCAAGCGTGTGTGTCGAGTGTGCAAGTGGAGTGTGTGTTACCTGACGCTGGTGAACGAATTGTTGAAACTAGAGTTTTTGCATAAACAACTTGTTATACAGTACCAGTCAAAAGTTTGGACACATCTACTCATTCCAGGGTAACTAAAAAAAAAAGTGTTAAATAAATCTAAATATATTTAATATTTGAGATTCTTCTAAGTAGCTACCCTTTGTTTTGGTGACAGCTTTGCACACTCTTGCTATTCTCTCAACCAGCTTCATGAGGTAGTCACCTGGAATGTATTTCAATTAACAGGTGTGCCTTGTTAACACTTAAATAGCATAATTTATTTTCTTCTTAATGCGATTGAGCCAATCAGTTGTGTTGTGACAAGGTAGGGTTGGTATACAGAAGATAGGGCTATCAGTACAGGTGCATCAAAGCTGGGTTCGAGAGACTGAAAAACAGCTTCTATCTCAAGGCCGTCAGACTGTTAAATAGCAATCACTAGCACATAGAGGCTGCTACCTATATACATAGACTTGAAATCACTGGCCACTTTAATAAATGGAATACTAGTAACTTTAATAATGTCTACATATCTTGCATTACCCATCTCATATGTCTATACTGTATCCTATACTACTCCACTGTATCTTATTCAAGTTCTATGACATTGCTCGTCCATATATTTTTATATTCTTAATTCCATTCCTTTACTAGATTTGTGTGTATTGGGTATATGTTGTGTAATTGTTAGATATTACTGCACTGTCGGAGCTAGAAGCACAAGCATTTCGCAACACCTGCAATAACACCTGCTAAACATGTGTATGTGACCAGTAAAATTTGATTTGATTTTGGTAAAAGTCTAAATCCATATTATGGCAAGAACAGCTCAAACAAGCAAAGAGTTGAGACATGAAGGTCAGTCAATCAGGAAAATTTCAAGAACTTTTCTGCAAGTGCAGTCGCAAAAACAATCAAGCGCTGTGATGAAACTGGCTCTCATGAGGACCACCACAGGAAAGGAAGACAGTTACCTCTGCTGCAGAGGAAAAGTTCTCATTAGAGTTACCAGCCTCAGAAATTGCAGCCCAAATAAATGCTTCACAGAGTTCAAGTAACTGTCACAAATCCCGCAGAAGTTGGTCCCTCTCCTTGTTCGGGCGGCGTTCGGAGGTCGACGTCAACAACTTTCTAGTCACCACCGATCCATGTTTCGTTTTGATTTGTCTTCATTGTACACACCTAGTTTCCATTCCATAATCATGTTCCTTATTTAACCCTCTGGCTTCCCCATTTGTTTTGTGCGTGATTGTTTTTGTCAAGTGGTTCTGTGTACGTGTTCTGGATTGTTTATGTTTATCCTTGTTGGATTATTGTTGATATTGAGTAAATATCGTGGCTTTACTCATACCTGTGTCCTGCGCCTGACTCTCTATTCCATTCACCTGGAACATTGACAGTAACAGACACATCTCAACATCAACTGTTCAGAGGAGACTGCGTGAATCAGGCCTTCATGGTTGAATTGCTGCAAAGAAACCGGTACTAAAGGACACCAATAAGAAGAAGAGACTTTCTTGGGCCAAAAAAACACGAGCAATGGACATTAGACCGGCGGAAATCTGTCTTTTGGTCTGATGAGTCCAAAATCCAACCACTGTGTCTTTGTGAGACGCAGAGCAGGTGAACGGATGATCTCCGCAAGTGTGGTTCCCACCGTGAAGCATGGAGGAGGAGGTGCGATGGAGTGGGGATGCTTTGCTAGTGACACTGTCAGTGATTTATTTAGAACTCAAGGCACACTTAAGCAGAATGGCTACCACATCACTCTGCAGCAATATGCCATCCCATCTGGTTTGCACTTAGTGGGACTATCATTTGTTTTTCACAGGACAATGACCCAACACACCTCCAGGCTGTGTAAGGGCTATTTGACCAAGAAGCAGAGTGATGGAGTGCTGCATCAGATGACCTGGCCACCCGACCTCAACCCAATTGAGATGGTTTTGGATGAGTTGGACCGCAGAGTTAAGGAAAACCAGCCAACAAGTGCTCAGCATATGTGGGAATACCTTCAAGTGTTGGAAAAGCATTTCTAGATAAAGCTGGTTGAAAGAATGCCAATAGTGTGCAAAGCTGTCATCAAGGCAAATGGTGGCTACTTTGAAGAATCTAAAATATATTTTGATTTGTTTAACACTTTACTGGTTCCTACATGCTTCCATAAGTGTTATTTCATAATTTTGATGTCTTCACTATAAATAGCAAAAATAAAGAAAAACCCTCGAATGAGTAGGTGTGTCCAAACTTTTGACTGGTACTGTACATTACATTATTTTGAATAAATCCTACTGTATCTTCATCAATAGTATTTTTGTACTGATCTTCATTTAATTGATAGGAGCATTATTGATTGGTTGCTCCACTACTGCAACTAAGGTTTCTCACCAGAAGTGAATAAGCAGAATGTTACGTAATTTGCATAGAATTTTTTTGTTGTGGGCAATGGAAATGAATCAAGATCAAGGTTAAGAAACTTGTTCTCCCATGAATAGCTGAAAATATCTACAGGAAGGTTGGTGTTTTTTTTCCATTCTCACACCCACCAACACCCACTGTATGAAGGTTATCTTTAAAACACATTATAATACTCCCTTCATTATTCAATCCATCCAAACAGAACCCTAGCCTCTACTCTCTATGCACTTCTGGCCATCTGTAAGGCATGGATAGGTGTAGCTAAGCAACATGGCCAATAGCTCCATCTTGTCCCATAACACGTAGTGGAAATGTTATCATATTGCTTTTCATACACTTATCCCATCCTTTCAGATCTACAAAAGTGCCTTGGGTTTAAGGCTCGGGGTTGATTTGAGATTTACAAATCCTTAAATCTACTCACTTCCTCTTTCCTTGCCGCTAGTGGTAGGCTTACAGCATGCTTCTGGGTCTTAACTACTCACGCTCATCCACCTAAAGACAACCAGACAAAAACCCCTCAACCCTCTCAGAACTCATCACTCCAGTCTATAGGAAGGGGGAAAACAATAAACCCAACATAGGAGGACATCATGTAATGTAGTAGTGGCAGTTATTCCCACTGTCTGTTTCTTACTTTCCCTACCAGGCAGAGACAGAGTGCTCTCACTAAGTCTGGTCCCCCTCTGCCACTTGCAGATTATACAGTGTCTTCTTCCACTAAACTTCATTAGTATAGTATGCCATGCATCTGTAAGAACAAATGTCAAATGTACAGTCGTGGCCAAAAGTTGAGAATGACACAAATATTAATTTTCAGAAAGTCTACAGGAAGGTCTACAGAGCTTGCTCAGGAATGGCAGCAGGCAGGTGTGAGTGCATCTGCACGCACAGTGACGCGAAGACTTTTGGAGGATGACCTGGTGACAAGAAGGGCAGCAAAGAAGCCACTTCTCTCCAGGAAAAACATCAGGGACAGACTGATATTCTGCAAAAGGTACAGGGATTGGACTGCTGAGGACTGGGGTAAAGTCATTTTCTCTGATGAATCCCCTTTCCGATTGTTTGGGACATCCGGAAAAAAGCTTGTCCGGAGAAGACAAGGTGAGCGCTACCATCAGTCCTGTGTCATGCCAACAGTAAAGCATCCTGAGACCATTCATGTGTGGGGTTGCTTCTCAGCCAAGGGAGTGGGCTCACTCACAATTTTGCCTAAGAACACAGCCATGAATAACAAATGGTACCAACACATCCTCCGAGAGCAACTTCTCCCAACCATCCAGGAACAGTTTGGTGACAAACAATGCCTTTTCCAGCATGATGGAGCACCTTGCCATAAGGCAAAAGCTATAACTAAGTGGCTCAGGGAACAAAACATCGATATTTTGGGTCCATGGCCAGGAAACTCCCCAGACCTTAATCCCATTGAGAACCTGTGGTCAATCCTCAAGGAGGCAGGTGGACAAACAAAACCCCACAAATTCTGACAAACTCCAAGCATTGATTATGCAAGAATGGGCTGCCATCAGTCAGGATGTGGCCCATAAGTTAATTGACAGCATGCCAGGGCGGATTGCAGAGGTCTTGAAAAAGAAGGGTCAACACTGCAAATATTGACTCTTTGCATCAACTTCACGTAATTGTCAATGGAAGCCTTTGACACTTATGAAATGCAGTGAAAGACAGTGAAGCAGCAAACTTTGTGGAAATTAATATTTGTGTCATTCTCAAAACTTTTGGCCACAACTGTATGCAGATAGATTAGAAGGGATGGGCATGGTGGTTGTTGCTCTGCACTTTTCATTCATTTAAAACCATGATCCAAATTAAGAAGATAATTGGGGGAACCATTCCCCTCCATTCTTTTAAGAATCATCTCCACGTTCATCGACCAACAGTGAACCCAAGCACGGAACAAATAAAGTGTATTTCCTCAGATTTCCTGATAAATTGATAAATTATTAAATAGTGCATGAGTGGAGCTGCGTGATGACTTATTTTCAGAAATCAGAGTTTAATTAAGTAAGTAAATCAAATTTTCATTATCAACACATAGCCTATCATAACAACCCCACTGTATCAACACTCCCAGAATATTTGCCTATTACAAACAGTGATATCTTCTGAATGGTATCACCCAATGACAAGTGGATGATATCAGGGCTCCCGAGTGGCGCAGCAGTCTAAGGAACTGCATCTCAGTGCAAGAGGCATCACTACAGTCCCTGGTTTGAAACCAGGCTGTATCACATCCGGCTGTGTTTGGGAGTCCATTGGGCCAGCACACAATTGGCCCAGCGTCGTACAGGTTTGGCCGGTGTAGGCCGTCATTGTAAATAAGAATTTGTTCTTAACTGACTTGCCTAGTTAAATAAAAGTTAAATAGAAATAATAAAAATATCACATTCCATTTCAGCCTGTCACAATAGAACACACTCACAGTATTGTTGCAGAAGGCAACATGCTCATGCTGAGTGTGAGAAGGGATAAACGATAAATGTCAAAACAAAGCACTGAGCAAGAAAAAAGTATGGTTATTCAAGAGGGAAGAAATATCCAAACATTTCCAACCAGTATACCTGAACCCTCTCTAATTTGCTTGATGTGTGCTTGTAACATTGTGTGATTCAATTCATGTCAATCGAATTCAATTTAATATTGATGTTTGTCTAAAGTCAATTGAAATATGTTGACAAAAAATATCATATCAGCATTTCACATTTCATTCCCTTATCTACTTTGTGGAAAGTAAGTTGTTTTCATTTGAGCAACCTTGAGATGAGTGATTTCATTCCACCATTCAGTGGGAGGTGTCAAATGGTTGACCAACATAGTCATTGGCTGGGAAAAACCCTGTGACTATAGTTAATCAGCACAACAACTGTTTATGCCCTCATCAAAGAGCTGTCTGTCTGGAACTCAGAGTAGACTTAACACTATCATTACCAGCGTCTCTGACAAGGTGCTGGCAGAAAGGTAACTGCAGTCAATTTCAGTTCAAAAACCGCTGTATATTTCTAAATTCATCTTATTGAGCAAGAATTGGCAATTGGTAGGCTACAATCAGAGTGCTAACACGTTGAATTAAGGTATACTCATTAAGTAGTGAAAGATGAAGATGGCACTGCAGTGGCATAGCAGCCATCTTACGGGCTCCTGACCAATTCTGCTAATGTGTGTGCATTTTTTACACTGTTCTGAATTTTTTATTTTACATAATGTCTCTGCCATAATTTCCTACGACCAGAAACAGCTTCTGGACATCACAACAGCGATCAATAACCTTTATCTGCTTTCTACAGACCAGGCCCTAGTCCCCGAGACTCGAAAGAGGAGCGGCAGCGAAAAAAAGGCAAGTGAACCGGCACCCTGACGAGACTATGTCGGCGAGCAAATAGACCACCATTGCCCTGTGTTCCATTCGCAAACGTGCAATCACTGGAAAAAAAACTGGATGAGCTCCGTTCGAGACTACCCTATCTACAGGACCTGAAAAACTGTAATATCCTATGTTTCTCTGAGTCGTGACTTAACGAGGCCATGGATAAACATCTCACTGGTTTTTCTATGCATCGCCAAGACCGGGCGGCAGACTCGGGTAAGACGAAGGGAGGAGGGGTGGTTCTCTTTGTTAACAACAGCTGGTGTCCGATCTCTAATGTTAAGGAAGTCTCAGGTTTTTACATGTCTGAGTTAGAATACCTCATGATAAGCTGCAGACTATACTATTTTTCGTAGCTGTCTATTTACCACCACAAACTGATGCTGGCACTAAGACCGCACTCAATGATCTGCATAAGGCCATAAGAAAACGCTAATTCAGAGGCAGCATTTCTCATGGCCGGTGATTTTAATGCATGGAAACTTAAATCCATTTTCTTATTTTTACCAGCATGTCACCTGTGCATCGGTGACAAAACGCTCTAGATCACCTTTATTCCACACACAGAAACACATACAAGGCCCTCCCTCACCCTCCCTTTGGCACATCAGATCATAACTCTATCCTCCTGCTTGCAAGCAAAATCTCAAACCAAAAGTACCAGCGATGTGCTCAATACTGAAGTGGTCTAATGAAGCGGATACTGAGCTATAGGTTATGTTCCCGGGATTCATCCAATTACATTAAGGAGTTTACCACATCAGTCACTGGCTTCATTAATAAGTGCCTCGACAACATCATCCCCACAAAGACTGTATGTACATACCCCAACCAGAACCCATGGATTACAGGCAACATCCGCACTGAGATAAAGAGCTGCTGCTTTCAAGAAGCGGGACACTAATCTGGACTTCCGACGAGCCATCAAACAGACAAGGTGTCAATACAGGACTAAGATTGAATCCTACTACGCCGGCTTTGACGTTCAAGAGAGTGGCAGGGCTTGCAAACTATCATGGATTACAAAGGGAGACCCGTGAGCTGCCCAGCGACGCGAGCCTACCAGACGAGCTAAATGCCTTCTAAGTCCGCTTTGAGGCAAGCAACCCTGAACCATGCATGAGAGCACCAGCTGTTCCGACCGAGTTTGTGATCTTGCCCTCTGTAGCCGATGTGAGTAACACTTTTAAACAGGTTAACATTCGCAAGGCCGCGGAGCCTGACGGAATACCAGGACGCGTATTCAGAGCATGCGCTAACCAGCTGGCAAGTGTCTTCACTGACATTTTCAACCAATCCCTGACCCGGTTTGTAATTCCAACTTGTTTCAAGCAGACCACCATAGTCCCCATGCCCAAGAACCCCTAAATGACTATTGAACTAAATTAACTGCCTAAATGACTATAGCCACGTAGCATTCACATCTATAGCCATTAAATGCTTTGAAAGACTGGTCATGGCTCACATCAACACCATCATCCCAGAAACCCTGGACCCACTCCAATTTGCACACCGCCCCAACAGATCCACAGATGACGCAATCTATATTGCACTCCACATTGCCCTATCCCACACTGCCCTATCCCACTGCCCTATCCCAAAAATTCAAGGGTTCTTTCCGAATGCACTGTTCTTTCAGAATTGTTTGCCGAGCTACTCATAGGTGGTCTGCAAGCTACTGGTAGCTCGCAATCGACCTGTTGGAGACCCCTTGTTTATAACTATAAGCTTGTTCATTAGCATATACGTTTAGATCAAGTTTTTAAATCTGCAATAAACAGTTAATACATTGGTTGGAATTGTGTTCCATCAAGTATACTGTAATGTACAGTGTTACTGTCAGAGCAATCCAAGGCCTAACACTCAGAAACAGCTAAGAAATATACTCATGGCCGAGAAATTAAGCCTAGAAATGAAACCTTCTTAATTTACCTGATAATAATGGGCTTGGCTCTTGTTTGTTTCCTTCAAAACCAGTGATCTGTACCAACTCTCAATGCCCCCAAGGGGACCCAGTGACAGACACCAGGTGTATGTGGGTAAGGTGAGCAGTCCCCTTGAGAGGACAGAGAACGACCTGTCCAACTGTTGTTTATGCCCTCCTCTCATTCAACTGTGTGGCTCATTATCAGTCAAAGGAGACAGGGCCAGTAATGGCTGCTTTAAACTAGGTTGACTACCCATACATAAAAAATGGATAAAAGTGTCTGCTAAATGGCATATATTATTATATTAACACGCTACAACGATAATGGTGTAAGCTCAAAACAATACATATGGTGATAAAGTACACAAACTTATGATTAAGTACATGTCTGTGGGGGTTAAACGCTGAAAGGGTGAAAGGGGTAACAGGCTTTAAATGTTATCTACAGTTTTTAAAATACGTGTCCAGAATAGAAACTAATGCCTCAGTTATTTCACGTAGGCCTAGTTTACCAAGCTTAGTTCACATCACAACAACCTAAAACAATGTGTTGAATAGAACAATGTAACAGCTAATCACAGTCTAACAAAGCCAAGTGCAACGCGGCCAGTGAATGCCGTGATTTCAAATCTCACAGAACAAAAACCCGTTTGTGCGATTATTGTCCGACAAACTCGCAATGAGGCAAACAAAAAAATCCATTCCAGATGATGCATTCTTTGTTTTCAACCAACGCGCACCCAGCTCCACAGCAGAGGCTACTGTTCGTAGGGCAATTGGGATGACGAATTTGCGTCACTTATTCAACAGGTGACTAGGCAATAAAACCGGTTAGCATGGTTTACTGTGCCTTTGTGACATGATAATATGATAACGTGACGGGGCTTTAGGCAAATTACAAGTCTGTAAATTGCAGGCCTATTTGGTCATTCTGCAGTCTAATAACGTGCCCGTATGAGTTTGATAAGGACAGTGACTCACCTCAATCCATTTCTGCGCTTCTAGAAACGCGGGCTCCGAGGCCGATTCGGAGAGGGGATGTCGCTGGTGTGGTTGTCCTCTATCTGCAGCGGGACTTGCCATTTGCAAAGCTGCTCAGTTAAAATAGACCAACAATAAATCTACAACTGTAGGCTATTGGAAAATCCTCAGGCTACAGCCTCAGCACCTGACCGTGAAAAGCCGATAATGCCGTTTATTTATTTTTACTTGACTTGCTGTGTAGCCAGTCTCCCCCAATCTCCTTCGGTCTATGTCGCAAACCCCGAGCACTGCACTTGCAGGTACCCCCTGTAACTCCCGTGTAGCCTACTGGGACTGTGGACCGAGTCGCCTCGCTCGCACCGCAATATGAATTGCATCAATGGCTAAAAATACACGGAGCAGTGCTGCTGTGCGGTCAGCCAATGCAAAGACAGCAAGCAATTCCATCAGCCACTCCGGATCACACACCCAGTTTCCCGACAGCAGCAACACAGAGCAGTGAAGATAATTATCATTGGGTGTGTTCGAGCAGTACGCCTAACGAAGCAGACTGTAGAAATTAGGCGAGTGAAGTTGGGGGAGGTGCATCTGTAATAGCCGAAAGACGGACACTGCAAGGCTCAGATGAACATGTCAGTGTCAACATAGCTGCTCTTTCTATTACAAAAAATATTTATAGATGTCAAAATAAACTTTTCTATACCCTCATATCACACACTTACAAACTGAAAACATAACGTTTGTACAATTAATTGGTTAGGGAGAGGTCTCAAATATAACTTTTATTTGTGTAGCTTTTAGAATAACAGCAAAGCTGGTTCCTGTTTCAGTCCCTTCTTTTACCCTCCTAATGATTGGTTGACAAATAGTCCCTCCCACAATGCAGGTGATGCTGCATGGTGCAGTTGGTGAGGAGCAACTGCAGCGATTTAAGGATGCACTATGCAGAATTCACTCATCCATTTCCTGGTTGCTAAAATTCTAATGGTTGGCCTAATGGTTGGCCTAGCATAGTACCATCTAAACTGCTGTGAATATTTTTTTTTCATCAGTGGCGTGTATTCATGGATGCCAAGGGAAGCCAGGCTTCCCCAAATATTTTACAAAAAAAATAAAAGGTATTTCTTCTCTCTGTGTGTTTTTAGAATTTTCTGTAAATTCGCAAGTGGCTAAATCTCATCGGAGAAATCGTCCAAGCGAGGGAAACAGCACCCCTCTCAGTACATGTAGCCCATGTATCTGATGCTGTCTGGACCAAAAGAGTATGACATGTTGCGGCTGTAGCGTTTGATTGATTGATGCAAGCAAGCATTTGGCTTCCCTTGATTAAAAAATGATTAAAGAATGAGCTGAGCTCAACTGTGAGTTGTCCTGGTGTATCAAAACACCCCCCAAGGGAAACCAGTTTGGATTTGGCATCACACCAATCAAATCACATCCTAAGCAAAACATAATTTTAGTATTTGGTCCGCTTGTGTTGATGTCATGCAGTAGCTAGCTCGCTAAATCGGCTTTTCCCTAAGCCATGGATGAAGATGGGGATTTGGACTTGTGGTTTTGACTTAATTCTCAGTACAGGCCAATGATTATGACAGCGATTCTGATTAATATGTTGTGCCACTGGCCTGGGAGGTTTGAAGTTCAATATGTAGTCTAGATGTAGCCTAGCCCTTTTAGGCTCACGTTAACTAGCTAGCTAACTTAGCTGGTTCATTGTTGCCCATGCAAGGAAGTTAGGCTAGCAAGCAATTTAGCTAGATAGCCTATGACAACAAAAACTAAAAGCGTACTGTATGACAGAGCCATAGACTGTTTTGCCAACATGAAAGAAAGGAGGATGGCATTGGCGTTCAGCTAGTCTTCAAGTAGGGTGATTCCAACATTTATTTTTGATTACACACGCATGCACACACACATACACACACACAGAAGATGGTACCAGAGGGGAAGGCGGCATTTTTATTGTCTCTAAACCAACCGTGCTATTTTGTTTGTTTTTTCACCTTATTTGTAACTTATTTTGTACATAATGTTGCTGCTTATTTTATACATAATGTCTCTTATGACTGAAAAGTGCTTCTGGACATGAGAACAGCGATTACTCACCTTGAACTTGACAAATAATTTTTCTTTAATGAGTTGAACGAGAGAGATTTACTCCAGACACCTGAACAGGCCCTCATCCCCGTCATTCGCAGGAGAAAGAGACAGAGGTTTTGGAAAGAGATCGGGGTGCCTTGTGAGGATCCGGCGACGAGTGGCTAATCTGCCTTTGCCATATGTCCTATTGGCCAACGTACAATCGCTGGATAATATAGTGGACGAACTACAAGCATGTATATCCTACCAACGGGACATTAAAAACTGTAATATCTAATATTTCACAGAGTCGTAGCTGAACAACGACATGAATAATGAACAGCTGGCGGGTTATACACTATTGGCAGGATAGAACAGCAGCCTCTGGTAAGACAAGGGGTGTCGGTCTATGTATATTTGTAAACAACAGCTGGTGCACGATATCTAAGGAAGTCTCAAGGTTTTGCTCGACTATGGTAAAGTATCTCATGATAAGCTGTAGACCATACTATCTACCTAGAGAGTTTATCTATATTCTTTGTAGCTGTCCTTTTACCACCACAAACCGATGCTGGCACTAAGACCGCACTCAATGAGCTGTATATGGCCATAAGCAAACAGGAAAACGTTCATCCAGAGGTGGCGCTCCTAGTGGCCGGGGACTTTAATGCAGGGAAACTTAAATCCATTTTACCTCATTTCTACCAGCATGTTAAATGTGCAACCAGAGGGAAAAAAACTCTAGACCACATTTACTCCACACATAGAGACGCGTATAAAGCTCTCCCTCGCCCTCCATTTGGCAAATCTGACCATAATTCTATCCTCCTGATTCCTGCTTACAAGCAAAAATTAAAGCAGGAAGCTCCAGTGACTCGGTCAATAAAAAAAAAATTATCAGATGAAGCAGATGCTGAGCTACAGGACTGTTTTGCTAGCACAGACTGGAATATGTTCCGGGATTCTTCCGATGGTATTGAGGAGTACACCACGTCCGTCACTGGCTTCATCAATAAGTGCATTGATGACGTCCCCCCCACAGTGGCTGTACGTACATACCCCAACCAGAAGCTATGGATTACAGGCAACATCTGCACAGAGCTAAAGGGTAGAGCTGCCGCTTTCAAGGAGCCGGACTCTAACATGGAAGCTTATAAGAAATTCCGCTATGCCCTCCAACGAACCATCAAACAGGCAAAGCGTCAATACAGGACTAAGATCGAATCGTACTACACCGGCTCGGACGCTCGTTGGATGTGGCAGGGCTTGCAAAACATTACAGACTACAAAGGGAAGCACAGCCGAGAGCTGCCCAGCGACACGAGCCTACCAGACGAGCTAAATTACTTCTATGCTCGCTTCAGGGCAAGTAACACTGAAACATTCATGAGAGCATCAGCTGTTCCAGATGACTGTGTGATCATGCTCTCCGCAGCCGATGTGAGTAAGACCTTTAAACAGGTCAACATTCACAAGGACGCAGGGCCAGACGGATTACCAGGACGTGTAATGCGCTGACCAACTGGCAAGTGTCTTCACTGATATTTTCAACCTCTCCCTGTCTGAGTCTGTAATACCAACATGTTTCAAGCAGACCCCCATGGTCCCTGTGCCCAAGAACACTAAGGTAACCTGCCTAAATGACTACCAACCGTAGCACTCACGTCTGTAGCCATGAAGTGCTTTGAAAGGCTGATCATGGCTCACATCAAAACCAATATCCCAATATCCCAGAAACCCTAGACCCAGTACAATTTTCATACCACCCCAACAGATCCACAGATGATGCAATCTCTATTGCACTCCACACTGCCCTTTCACACCTGGACAAAAGGAACCCCTATGTGAGAATGCTACTCATTGACTACAGTTCAGCGTTCAACACCATAGTGCCCTCAAAGCTCATCACTAAGCTAAGGACCCTAGGACTAAACACCTCCCTCTGAAACTGGATCCTGGACTTCCTGACGGGCCACCCCCAGGTGGTAAGGGTAGGAAACAATACATCCGCCACGCTGATCCTCAATAAGGTGGCCACTCAGGGGTGCGTGCTCAGGCCCCTCCTGTACTCCCTGTTCACTCATGACTACACGGCCAGGCACGACTTCAACACCATCATTAAGTTTGCAGATGACACAACAAGTGATATTAGCGTATGAAGATACCATGGGATGAATATTGCTCAATTGTTTTGGTTTCTTGCTGGAAGCCCACTCGTGAATGGTATCCCGAACTTACAGAGAGTGAATTTAAGAGTGAATAGTGCCTAAACACAATGCAACAAGTTCACTGCTAATAGAGAAATTAAGATGAGCAACATTTTTGAACATGCAACATAGCTAACCTGGTTTGACTTTTGCCTAAGCAGAGTCATCCTTCACATTTCAGCAGTTTAAACCAATCCAGACAATATATGATTGATCTCATGGAATCCAAATTCTCATTAGATTCAGCTGCTGTAGCCTAAAGATTCAGTTAATGATAATGAAAAAGATACATCATTGACAAACACATCATATTACACACCAAATTAATAAAACAATATTGCTTAGGCTAGTCAATGTATTTTATACTCAATAGTTTGTCAATCGAAGGAATTAAAATGGCATAATGGCAAAAACAGCATGTTTTCTTGTCCTCTACTGGCCTCTTCAGGAACATTGCTGAAATGAGGATACTTGAAAAGTCACTTTCCACTTTCTCTCTGTCATGTCTCAAATCCTGGTGCACCTTTTAAATCAAACAGTTTGAACTGCATTTTGAGGCCTGTATTGTGTCACCTACAACTGGTATATCTTCCATATGAGGGGTCATAGCTCAATGGAGGAGCATTTGATTGCAGATCAAGAGGTCCCAGATTCAAATCCTGGTGCCCCCTTAAAATCAAGTTGTTTAAACTTGTATATGCATTTTGATGCCTATGTTGTCAACATGAGTGGGTTTAGCTCAACTGTAGAGCATTAATCTGATATAAATCTTCAATAAGTCTATTCAATATACGTATTGCAAATATTTTTGAGGCATTACAAAACATTGACTTGTTTTTAAACAAATGAAACTGAGCAGCTGGCGGGTGTAGGGGACTGGATTGATCTCTGACCTATTTCTTGTGAGATATTTCCTGTGGTTAGCAACAATGATCATCAATTAGCTGGAAGAGCAGTGAATTTGAACAATGCTTAGCATGAGAAAATGAGAATGCAAGAAGATACAAGTCCACTCCACTCTTCAGTCAACTCTTTAGACAGCAGGCGTTCTGCTCAGTGGAGCCGCTGTTTGAGACAGATATGATACATGCAGTGAAATGTTAGCAAATTGATTCAAAACAAAAAACAGTAATACCTTATTTACATAAGTATTCAGACTCTTTGCTATGAGACTCGACATTTAGCTCAGGTGCATCCTGTTTCCATTGATCCTCCTTGAGATGTTTCTACAACTTGATTGGAGTCCACCTGTGGTAAATTCAATTGATTGGATATGATTTGGGAAGGCACACACCTGTCTATATAAGGTCCCAGAGTTGACAGTGCATGTCAGAGCATAAACCAAATGATGAGGTCGAAGGAATTGTCCATAGAGCTCAGAGACAGGATAGTGTCGAGGCACAGATCTGGGGAAGGGTACCAAAACATTTGTGCAGCATTGAATGTCCCCAAGAACACATTGGCCTCCATCATTCTTAAATGGAAGACGTTTGGAACCACCAAGACTCTTCCTAGATCTGGCCACCCGGCCAAATTGAGCAATCGGGGGAGATGGGCCTTGGTCAGGAAGGTGACCAATAACCCGATGGTCACTCTGACAGAGCTCTAGAGTTCCTCTGTGGAGATGGGAAAACTTTTCTTTGGCCTGAATGCCAAGCGTCACGTCTGGAAGAAACCTGGCACCATTCCTACGGTGAAGCATGGTGGTGGCAGCATCATGCTGTGGGCATGTTTTTCAGAGGCAGGGGCTGGGAGACTAATCAGGATCGAGGCAAAGATGAACGGAGCAAAGTACAGGGAGATCCTTGATGGAAATATGCTCCAGAGCGCTCAGGACCTCACACTGGGGCAAAGGTTCACCTTCCAACAAGACAACGACCCTAAGCACACAGCCAAGACAACGCATGAGTAGCTTTGGGACAAGTCTCTGAATGTCCTTGAGTGGCCCAGCCAGAGCCAGGACTTGAAACTGATCAAACATCTCTGGAGAGACCTGAAAATAGCTTTTCAGCCACGCTCTCCATCCAACCTGACAGAGCTTGAGAGGATCTGCAGAGAAGAATGGGAGAAACTCCCTAAATACAGGTGTGCCAAGCTTGTAGCGTCATACCAAAGAATACTCGAGGCTGCCAAAGGTGCTTCAACAAAATACTGAGTAAAGGATCTGAAGACTTATGTAAATGGGATATTTCAGTTTAGATTGATGAGGAGAAAAAAAACAACAGTCAATTTTAGAATAAGGCTGTAACCTAACAAAATGTGGAAAAAAGTAAAGGGGTCTGAATACTTTCCAAAGGCACTGTATACACACCTCTATTATTGCAGGTAGGACTGATATACACCTGTGTTAGTGCATGTAGGACTGATATACACCTGTGTTAGTGCAGGTAGTACAGTTATACTGATATACACCTGTGTTATACTGATATACACCTGTTTTAGTGCAGGTAGGACTGATATACACCTGTGTTAGTGCAGGTAGTACAGTTATACTGATATACACATGTGTTATACTGATATACACCTGTGTTAGTGCAGGTAGGACTGATATACACCTGTGTTAGTGCAGGTAGTACAGTTATACTGATATACACATGTGTTATACTGATATACACCTGTGTTAGTGCAGGTAGTACAGTTATACTGATATACACCTGTGTTATACTGATATAGACCTGTGTTAGTGCAAGTAGGACTGATGTACACCTGTGTTAGTGCAGGTAGGACTGTTATTCTGATATACATCTGTGTTATACTGATATACACCTGTGTTAGTGCAGGTAGGACTGATATACACCTTAGCGCAGGTAGGACTGTTATACTGATAAACACTTGTCTTAGTGCAGGTAGGACTACAGCTGCATCCTCCATGTCTCCATGACTGATATACAGTACACCTTAGTGCAGGTAGGACTGTTATACACTTGTGTTAGTGCAGGTAGGACTACAGCTGCGTCCTCCGTGTCCCATATCGAATTGATCTTCCACTCTCCTTCCTTGTACACCTCCAGTGTACCTGCACAGCGACTGCCTCCTCTCACCAGTCTCACATCATCAGGCTGTGAGCAGGTCAGGCCAACAGAATTGTCAGGTAAACAGGTGTGTTCTTCTCTGGCTGAAGTGCTACAGAGCAGGAGAAGAGACTCATTACCTTTACACTGGAACTCTGTAGTCCAGGTTGGACCCTCACCTTCACCATAGAGCCCTCCCCCGTAGATCTGAAGGAGCCCCACAGCCAATCTCCCGACAGACTACCTCTGCATCCTGTGAGTTAAAGTCAGCTTCATACACTGAAGCCCACTGAGATCCAGACTGATTGGACCTCCATTCTCCCAGCTCCATTCACAAGCCTCACAAACTTCGAACAGACCACATTGGCACTGCTCTCATCCCAAATACTCTATGTCACTGTGCATTTGACACTGCCCAAGAGTAGACTCAATGCCGAGACAAACAACTGACATTACTTTGCGCCCTTTTCCAAATTAAGTACATTTAGGTGCATCAACAGGATGCCCACAGCCCAGCTGTCCACACATCACCTTGGCATTTGTCATGCCCCAACCTTGTCTACATACGCCCGTCCATTCTCCTTGATCAAAGATCTCCACTGTCCCAATGCAGGAGCTGGTCTCATTCACCAGTCTGACTGAACCAAAGGCTGGTGGCTAATCTGAGGAGACACAAACACACAGGTCATAATCAGTAAATAGACAACTGGGCTGTGGCTCCACTGTTTCAAACGTAGCACCCTCCACCTTTGTAATCAAGCAGGGAGACTCATTTATCTGCACTGACTATGAGCCTCCACTCTGGGAAGGTAAAGCCTATTTTTCAGGAAATTCTACCCCATCAGCTGAGATAGTCCAGGATATATCAGGCTGCAGCAGGACTGTCTCAATGGGAGAGGCTTCTGGTCACCAGGAGGCTCCTTCTTCCTCATGTTCAACGTCTCCAACAGATTCCAGACCCAGCCAGCTGTCAATCACTCTGCTGCCTTCCTCTTCCCTGCTGCAGACGACTACCACCAAGGGAACTACAGCTGTGTTTACGGGAATTATGTTTTCTCTCAAAACTTCTCCTCTGAGCGTAAGCTCCTCTCCCTCACTGTTTCAGGTAACTGAGAATAAACCAGACTTTTTTAACTTTGCCAGATTTGGAATAATTTTCCACAGATCGATCTGATGATCAGATCAAATTGTCAAATGTGTTTTTATTCCAGCCTCTGACTGCTTTCACCATCAGACTGGTCCTAGTGCTGCTGACGTTAGTGACGACCACCAGGGCCCTCTATCTGTACTTCAACACCACCAGGGCCCTCTATCTGTACTTCAACACCACCAGGGCCCTCTAGCTGTACTTCAACACCACCAGGAGGCAGAAAAGAGAAGAAGGGGAGATTGTGGAGATGGTGTCCCTGCAGGGCAGACCTGAGGTTGGGCCAACAGAAGAAAGGAGAGGAGAGGAGAAGGGAGTAGACGAGAGTAGGCGATGAGATAGTAGGAGAAAGTGGAAGAGAGTAGGGGATTGAAGGAGAGGGAAGAGGAGTACTTTCTAGAATGCTTTGAGATTATTCTCATTGTCAAATAGTTTAAACCTAAGGTTAGTTAAAACCTGTGTTGTCCTTAGTTTAAGATTGAGTGTTTGTCAACTTTCTAAGTTCTATCTATTGATTGATTGTTTTTCTTTTAAATTGTTGTATAGTTAGGACACATGTATACATTAGTTTTCGTTCTGATGACTAAATGGAAGCTTTGAGTTCAATCCAAACGTAAAAGGACAGAGTTTTTATCAGCGTTTCTATGGTGTTTCCACTTTTTATGTTTTTAATTTGACGTGTGGTTACTTGGAAACTAATTGTGAAGAGACTTTTCATTATAAGAAATGTTTATCATTGTTCTAAATTGTTTACATGGAGTTTTGTATTTCATTTTTCACATATTAATAAACTTTGCTAATAATGTCGATCTCTACAGTTGAAGAAGCATCTAGTCTCTTTTACTACTTTTATAATCTGCCTGTTTTTAACATGCTTTATCTAGTATAATAAAAAACTATTTTACTTGAGGAACACTCCTGTCTTTTCAAGAGAAGTGTGGAGAGTGTGGTGAGATAAGGATACTCAACTTGATGAGTATGCTTTGAGACCAGGGGCGTCATTTGGGTATGGCAGGATACGGCAGTCGCCATACCCTAGCTCAACACCAACAATTTAAAATCTAGGCAAAACTTTACCTTGTATGCGGTACAAATCACAAGCAGGAATTGGGCTGCTTGTGAAGGTTTGAATCCTAAGCAACCTGCATACGCATTGAGTACGGTTACATGTACACAATAAAGTGATTATTGTGGATAATCAGATTAATATAATAGTTGGATTAAAAAGTTTACATGCTTTCCCTAATAAACGATTTGCCTAATAATCCTGTTTACATGGACACATCTGAAATAGGGCTACCTGATGGCACTCTGATAAATGCAGAAAATCACCAACCACAGTGACCATGTTATTTTTAGTAAGCATATTTGATTCTGAGTTCGGACATATAAAGTTTGTGTGGAAAACGACTTATAAGACTCATACATTCAGTTGTTCTGAACTCACTTCACCGATGCTAAAGATGGAGGCTCGCTCGGCTGGCGCTAGCACATGCGCAAATCAAATACACTGCTGGAATGCCGATGAAGGTGTTACATGTCCTAATAAATCAAACAATTGTGATTACGGTTAGGGTTCTAGATTGCAGGAAAATCTGTTTTAGGTCCTTGAAAAATGCAAAATTCTCCAATTTACAGATTTGGGGTGCATGATACCCGTGGTGAACGTGACCAAAGACATGACTGAAACAGGAACCAATTTTATTTCAGTGGATAGGCTATATACAAATGAATGTGATATTTGGAGCTCTCTCTCGGTAATTGATTGTACGTTGAACACACATATGAGTTCAGTTTGTGAATGTGTGATATTAAGGTTAGAGCCATGTTTATTTCGACATTATAAAGAAAAGCTTTGATTAACAATGGCAACACTGCCATGTTGATCTGAGCCTTGTCTTTGAAACACCACATTAGTGCCCGACTTTCAGCTGTTGCAGATGCACCTCTCCTGACTTCATTCATTGACTTTCATCTACAGTCGGTTGCTTTGGCTTACCACTCAAACGTGCCCAGAGTTTCTGCAGAGGCAGCACATTGGCTATGACCCAGTGCAGCAAAGCATCATGGGTCATTAGACATAAATGAAAGGCCCAGTGCAGTCAAAAACGTGATTTCCCTGTGTTTTATATATCTTTCCACACTATGAGTATTCAGTGAAATTGTGAAAATAATGATAATGCCATTTTAGTGTAAGAGCTGTTTGAAAAGACCGCCTGAAATTTCAGCCTGTTTTGGTGGGATGGAGTTTTGGCCTACCATGGTGACATCGCCATTTGGTAAATTAGTTAACAGACCAATAAGAAAGCGAGTTCCCAAACTCTACCAGGGATTGGAACCAATTCAGGGAACACAACAGGAAACCAGAAAATAACGAAATATTCAGAATCAGAACCGGGAACGAAAGGGATCTATTCTGTTCTGGAACAGAATCGTATTTTAAAAGCCTGGGAAGTGGTTAATAATAACGTGTTTTTACGTCCCGGGCCTTTTTTTCAGTCCCACAAAAAAACACAACAGACGCCTATGCAAAGCCCTCTCTCGGGTCACTCAGAAACATATTCCAGTATCTTCCTGGCAGTGTGTGCGCATGTAGGCTACCTGCACTACCCCCCCATCCTCTGAAGCATAGGCTACTGTAGCCTCTCAACTTTACAAGCATGATTCAGAAATGTTTAATTAGAGAATAATGCATAAACCTTTTCAATGCTAGTTAAGGATACTATAGTCATCACATTTCACATTGGATTTATTAACTACAAAAAGGTAAGATGTGTTTTTAATTCTGGTGCTGCTCTGCACACACAAGCGTGTTAGCTAGCTAGTTCTAGTACGCTCCATAGCAAGCTGCTCTATCCACACTGTTTGGTGAAGTAATTAAATGTAGAGCTAAATAAAAAAATAAAAATGATTTCAGAAGTTTAAAAAGGAAGAGAAAATAACAATATAAACTAGTACTTTTTTTGGTTCAAAGCATTCAGAACTTTCTTTTGCAGGTCAGAACAATGGAACAGAACCCCCAAAATAATGGTTCTGTTCAGAACTAAACAAAGGAAATGTATTTTGGTTCCAACCACTGCTCTCTACCAATAACAGCACATTTTTTGTTTTCCCTTCCCCAAACCAACCACTACCAGCAGTCCTAGCTAAATTATTGTTCGAGAAATTGCTCTTTGTTAAGAAGCTAATTTGGTTTCTTTTTGGCCATTTTAATTGAAAACAATCACAGTAAAGTACTTAATTGTTTCCCAGAAATGATTAAATATTGAGATAAAAACAGCTGCATTGGACCTTCTCCAGCGGTAAGCACATTCAAGGATGCTCTACGTTGGGTAGTAGATCCCCAAGTAGATTGGGGAAAGTTTACTGATCGCATGAGGATATTGAAAAGGTTTAATAACCTTGGAAGCTCATTCAATCAAGAGGCCTGTGGAGATTGGAAAGACAAGGTGTTTTCTGTTAGTTGTCGGCTGTTCCCAGTGGTGAAGTACCTTTGAGACAAGAGGCTGCTGGTAACCTGACGTTGATTAACGGCGTAGCCTTGTAACGTGTCATTGTGCTCAATGACCTGTCAGCATCTGTGCAGAACCGTGGTATTTGTTTGCTTCAGGGATGTCAGATAGAATGATATAGTCAGAAAAGTTTTGGGAACATGTTTGATTGAGCTAGTTAGTTGGATCAGTAAATGCTTGGGGGACGATTGGATTATCTTTGAATAGACATGTACATAAATACACAAATATCTTCACAGAGCTACAGGATTTTGTTGTTGTGATTAGTGTGTTTATATAGGCCTACACCTCATCATTTATTTTGGGTGTGCGTCTACCGGGGTGTATTCATTACTTCATTACGCTGATTCTTTTGCGAAACGTAATGAATACGAACCCCTATTGTCTACTGTTCATAGTCTCCTCAACAATATCAATGATGACGATTTTGTTAAACATTTCTACATTTCAAAATATTCATGCTATTTGTAAGGCCAAAACAAGACCTTATGATCATGTTTGTAGTAATTAGATATAGAACATTTTAGATCATGGGTTTCTGTTAAATGTTTTGCAGCATTCCAACAGATGGCGCTGTTGAAATATGGAAATGTTTTTGGGATATTTGCCACTACCACAGTATTGGTGCATTTCCAATCAACCAAAAATACATATTGTGTAGGAGATAGGGTTGTTTAATACATTGGCGCCTTTGTTAAAAAAAAACACTTTAAATTAAGTGAAATATGTAAACATATGTCAATTTGCCATTGATACTATTCTGGAATCAACATTCTAAAATGCTGGGATTCATTAATGTCTTAATGTTTGTATCTGTTTATAATGTTTTTTTATATACTTTTTGTTTCCAGATCATCTTCAGACTTTAAGGCTAGATGAAGTTAGGTAATATTGTATTGTATAAATATTTATAATACTGCCCCTTTAAAAGGCTGGAACTGCAGCACCTCCCCTTTCACACAGAGGATTATGTCATCATGGTTTCCCCCGACTCTGGACAAATGATGCTGGGAGTCGCTCAGAGGGATTTTTTTTCTCCTCTATTGCTCTCTCCTGGCATTTGCTCTCTCCATTAGTGAGGTGACAGTGGCTGGGGGAACGGATACTCTGTCTCCATCTTTTCTTTCTTTATCTCTCTCTCTGTCTCTCTCTCTCTCTCTCTCTCTCTCTCTCTCTCTCTTTCTCTCTTCCTCCTCAGCTAATTCTAACAGCAGGGATGTAGTCCTCTGTCTCTTTCAAACTTCAGCACCGGCTATGCTGTGAACTCCTTGGTGACCGCTGTTGATTCTATTGGGACCTTTTTCTTCTCTTGCTCTTCACTGAGCTTGTTTGAGAGGATCTATACCTTAATGAGTTTGGAAGGGGAGGTGTTTGATTTCTCTCTATAACCTGGTGAAACTACGGGACCATGGCCATGAAGGAAACCATTCTGCCCATCAGCGAGGTGTCCGCCCCGGCCCCGCCCCCAACCCCAGAGGTGGTGGAGCTAAATGTGGGTGGCCAGGTGTACGTCACCAAGCGCTCTACCCTGGTCAGTGTGCCCGACACCACCCTGCACGCCATGTTCGCCCGGTGCCCACCGCGGGAGCTGCCGAGGGACAGCAGAGGTCGATTCTTCATCGACCGCGATGGCTTCCTGTTCCGCTACGTGCTGGACTTCCTGCGAGACCGCCAGCTGGTGCTGCCCGACCACTTTCCCGAGCGCGAGCGTCTGCAGCGGGAGGCTGAGCACTTCCAGCTGGGCGAGCTGCTGCGCCTCCTGGGGCCCCGCGTAGGTTCCAAGCAGGGCTCCATGAACGATGAGGGCTGCCACAGCGACATCGAGGAGAGCTCGCAAAGCAGCGAGTACCCCACAGGTCGAACCTCGACTTCCTCAGACAAGAGGTCAGGGTTCATCACCATCGGCTACAGGGGCTCCTACACTACAGTGCGAGACAACCAAGCCGACGCCAAGTTCCGACGTGTGGCACGGATCATGGTGTGCGGACGCATCGCCCTGGCAAAAGAGGTGTTTGGGGAAACACTGAACGAGAGCCGGGACCCCGACAGGCCGCCGGAGAAGTACACTTCGCGGTTTTACCTCAAGTTCACCTACCTGGAGCAGGCATTTGACCGGCTTTCTGAGGTGGGCTTTACAATGGTGGCGTGTAACTCCACGGGAACAGCCGCTTTTGTCAACCAGTACAGGGACGACAAAATCTGGAGCAGCTATACGGAGTACATCTTCTTCAGTAAGTGACTTCTCACCCATTCACTAACATACATATTGGATAGGTGGGTCCAACATGTTTTCTCAGGTTTTAGAAGTATTGTGTAACATTTATCTTTACATTTGGAAAGATTAAACAAATTGCCTACCTTTTCTGACTTGGATTGTATATGCTATTGAAGGTAAATAATAGCCTTCTCTCTCTGTGGTTCAAAGTAATCCCATTACCAGCTTCTTCACTTTCCTTGAGAATACCCTTCCTGTGTGGTCCAGTAATGACGGCCGCTGACCCCGGCAAACATGGATGCTAGAGTCAGCATGGGTTTGAATCCGGGCCCACTGCCCTTTGACTCACCCTTCCCCGTCTTTCAAACACTGTTCTACCTTATCAATAAAGCTCATAAATTACATAAAGAATGTGGGACTGCCCCACCCTCCCTGGTTCTCTCATCAGTTGGAAATGTTTTCCAAATCACAGCAGGTAGGTAAAAGAGAGAATAGATTAAAGGGAAAGGTGTGTGAGAGTAACATACAGTTTCATTGTAAGAAGAATGATTGAAAGACCAAACATTTCTTGAGGGCTGTAGATAGTGCATTTGTAAAGTATTCAGACCCCTTGACTTTTTCCACAATTTGGTACGTTACAACCTTATTCTGAAATGGATTAAATAGTTATTTTTTTCTCCTCATCAATCTACACACAATACCCCATGACAAAGAAAAAAAAGGTTTTAAGAAATTTCTGCAAATCTATTCAACATTTTAAACTGAAATATCACATTTACATAAGTATTCAGACCCTATAATCAGTACTTTTTTGAAGCGCCTTTGGCAGCAGTTTGACAGCCTCGAGTCTTCTTGGGTATGACGTTACAAGCTTGGCACACCTGTATTTGGGGAGATTCTCCCATTCTTCTCTGCAGATCCCCTCAAGCTATGTCAGGTTGGATGGGGAGCGTGGCTGCATAGATACTTTCAGGTCTCTCCAGGAATGTTCGATCGGGTTCATGTCCGGGTTCTGGCTGGGCCACTCAATGACATTCAGAGACTTGTCCCGAAGCCACTCCTGCGTTGTCTTGGCTGTGTGTTTAGGGTAATTGTCCTGTTGGAAAGTGAATATTTGCCCCAGTCTGAGGTGCTGAGAGCTCTGGAGGAGGTTTTCATCAAGGATCTCTCCGTACTTTGCTCCGTTCATCTTTCCCTTGATCCTGACTAGTTTCTCACTCCCTGCCACTGAAAAACATCCCCACAGTATGATGCTGCCACCACCACCATGCTTCACTGTAGGGATGGTGCCAGGTTTCCTCCAGACATGACGCTTGGCATTCAGGCCAAAGAGTTCAATCTTGGTTTCATTAGACCAGAGAATCTTGTTTCTCATAATCTGAGAGTCCTTTAGGTGCAAACTTCAAGCAAGCTGTCATGTGCCTTTTACTGAGGAGTGGCTTTCGTCTGGCCACTCAACCATAAAGGCCTGATTGGTGGAGTGCTGCAGAGATGGTTGTCCTTCTGGAAGGTTCTCCCATCTCCACAGAGGAACTCTGGAGCTCTGTCAGAGTGACCATCGGGTTCATGGTCACCTCCCTGACTGCGGCCATCTCTTTGAAGAGTCTTGGTTGTTCCAAACTTTTCCATTTAAGAATTATGGAGGCCAGTGTGTTCTTGGGGACCTTCAATGCTGCAGAAATGTTTTGGTACCCTTCCCAAGATCTGTGCCTTGACACAATCCTGTCTCAGAGCTCTACGGACAATTCCTTCGACCTCATGGCTTGTTTTTTTTTGCTCTGACATGCACTGTCAACTGTGGGACCTTATATAGACAGGTGTGTGCCTTTCCAAATCATGTCCAATCAATTGAATTTACCACAGGTGGACTCCAATCAAGTTGTAGAAACATCTCAAGAATGATCAATGGAAACAGGATGCACCTGAGCTCAATTTTGAATCTCATAGCAAAGGGTCTGAATAGTTACAGTGCCTTACAAAAGTATTCATCCACCTTGGAGTTTTTCCTATTTTGTTGCATTGCAACCTGTAATTTAAATAGATTTTTATTTGGATTTCATGTAATGGACATAAACAAAATAGTTCAAGTTGGTGAAGGGAAATGAAAAAAAAGTACTTGATAAAAATAAAAATAAATGGAAAAGTGGTGCGTGTATATTTATTCACCCCCTTTGCTATGAAGCCCCTAAATAAGATCTGGTGCAACCAATTACCTTCAGAAGTCACATAATTAGTTAGATTGCACACAGGTGGGCTTTATTTAAGTGTCACATCTGTCACATGATCTCAGTATATATACATCTGTTCTTAAAGGCCCCAGAGTCTGCAACACCACTAAGCAAGAGGCACCACCAAGCAAGCAACACCATGAAGACCAAGGAGCTCTCCAAATAGGTCAGGGACAAAGTTGTGAAGAAGTACAAATCAGTGTTGGGTTACAAAACATATACGAAACTTTGAACATCCCACGGAACACCATTAAATCCCCAAAAATTGAAAGAATATGGCACCACAACAAACCTGCCAAGAGAGGGCTGCCCACCAAAACTCACGGACCAGGCAAGGAGGGCATTAATCAGAGAGGCAACAAAGAGACCAAAGATAACCCTGAAGGAGCTACAAAGCTCCACAGCGGACATTGGAGTATCTGTTCACAGGACCACTTTAAGCTGTACACTCCACAGAGCTGGGCTTTACGGAAGAGTGGCCAGAAAAAAAGCCACTGCTTAAAGAAAGAAAATAAGCAAACATGTTTGGTGTTCGCCAAAAGGCATGTGGGAGACTACCCAACCATATGGAAGAAGGTACAAAGGTCAGATGAGACTAAAATTGAGCTTTTTGGCCATCAAGGAAAACGCTATGTCTGGTGTAAACCCAACACCTCTCATGACCCTGAGAATACCATCCCCACAGTGAAGCATGGTGGTGGCAGCATCATGCTGTGGGGATGTGTTTCATCGGCAGGGACTGGGAAACTGGTCAGATTTGAAGGAATGATGGATGGCTCTAAATACAGGGAAATTCTTGAGGGAAACATGTTTCAGTCTTCCAGAGATTTGAGACTGGGACAGAGGTTCACCTTCCAGCAGGACAATGACCCTAAGCATACTGTTAAAACAACACTCGAGTGGTTTAAGGGGAAACATTTAAATGTCTTGGAATGGCCTCGTCAAAGCCCAGACCTCAATCCAATTGAGAATCTGTGGTATGACTTAAAGATTGCTGTACACCAGCGGAACCCATCCAACTTGAAGGAGCTGGAGCAGTTTTGCCTTGAAGAATGGGCAAAAGTCCCAGTGGCTAGATGTGCCAAGCTTATAGAGACATACACCAAGAGATTTGTAGCTGTAATTGTTGTAATTGTACTTTTTTTGTCTTATTTCTTGTTTGTTTCACAATATAAAATATTTTGCATCTTCAAAGTGGTAGGCATGTTGTGTAAATCAAATGATACAAACCCCCCAAAAATCTATTTTAATTCCAGGTTGTAAGGCAACAAAATAGAAAAATGACAAGGGGGTGAATACTTTTGCAAGCCACTGTATGTAAATAAGGTATTTTTGTTTTCAAATTTTTAATAAATTTGCAAAAATGTATAAAAAACATTTTTTGCTTTGTCATTATGGGGTATTGTGTGTAGATTGATGAGGGGGGGGGAAAAAAACAATTTAATACATTTTAGAATAAGACTAACGTAACAAAATGTGGAAAAGTCAACTGTAGATGGGGTTTTGGTATAGTGTGTCTGGGGGTGAGGTGTGAGGTGTGTCTGGTTTGTGAGGTGTGAGGTATGTCTGGGGAATAGGGAATGAAATGGGAAACAACCAAGGAAGTGCAAAAGGTCAGGCAAATCTAAACAGATTGGAACAGTCTAATCAACACAAATAAATCATGACAAAGAGGGGGGTGTGTGTGTGTGTTTGTGTGTATGTGTGTGTGTGTCTTTGAGTCTGCATCATGTGTGTTTCTATGCCTGCACAGGTGTTAACGAAGACGAAATGGCCAGTCTATATATTGACCGTATACAGTATACAATTCCAGACATATATACAGTATACAATTCCAGACAATTCCAGACCGTATACAGTTCCAGACATTTTGCTCCCTGACTTGTCACCCTTTTTCACTCTCCCGGTCACATGTCCCTGCTGGTAACAAAGAGTTCGGGGCTGAGTCCCTTTGGACGTGAAGGCTTTGACAGGAGAGAGGGGAGGCTTGATTTTGTCTGTTCATTCTAAGACGAGTTGAACAAGCACAGAATATATTTCAGTTTTATTAATACACCACCAAGATATTATTTGGTTTCCTTTTTAAGCAATGGAGTCAGTACAAGATCAATGACATCTACAACAGAAAACACAGTTAGATTTTTTTTATGGAGTAAAATTCTTGAAATAGAGTCCAAACCGGTGTTAACGTTCAATAAAAAAGATAGAGCTACTTTTCATAAGCCTATCATTCCAAGATATGGCAGAGAGGGCTCAGAGGCATCGTCTAAAAATCTTCCATGGAGGTGTTTTATTTTGAAGGAAGCACAGATGCCAACATAACAGATGTAGAGTATGCGAGAACACTCCATTGGTGGGGGGCGACATATCTGACATATCAATGCATCTTACCCCACTCTCTGTGAAGTCACATGGTACTGTTTAACACTTTTGAAAGTGCTAGAGGGTGTGAATATGCAGGGGGGTAATGGATGGGGTGACGAAGCAGAAGTGCTGCGGTGACATCCGAGGAATTCGAGGTCAACAGTAGCCGCTGACAAATGCCTGTCTGGCTCAGAGGTTGAGGAGGCTGTTTCGATTGGGTTATTTTCATCTAAACTTTTCCTCCTCTCGATGGACGTGTTGGCATTGTTGTACACACTTCTCACTTCTCTCCGCTGAAGCTGATCCGCCTGTGTGATCCTGCTTGGGTCTTGCATAATTCATTAGCTTCTCTGCAACATGGCATTGTATTGATATTTATGAGGGATCGAGCTTTTATTCCTGTGCGATGTTGGAACATCACTGCCATAACAAGCAGATTTTCCCCCTGTTGAGTACAGTATAAGCATTGAGCTGCTATTATGCTTAAAGATCGGCTAACTCCTCAACATGTGTTTTAATTGCCTTCTGTTGTTGTTCTAAAGATCATTTGATACGCTTTTCACGACAAGAAAATGCTAGATAAGCCTATAGGTACCATAATGGCACGTTACAGTATATTAAATTACAACAGTAACATAATAAAAATGAATCATTTATATTTATATTAACCATGTAAAAAAAAATGAGCAGGCACATTGTTTGTTTGCACATTATGAATATACCGTATTTATGCTTCAAATGTATTCTATACTACAATATCCAATTCAACACAGATATACAGTACATTCGGAAAGTATTCAGACCCTTGACTTTTTCCACATTTTCTTACGTTGCAGCCTTATTCTAAAATGTATTAAATAAAAAAAGAAACTCATCAATCTACATATAATATGACAACCCGAAAACAGGTTTTTGAAATGTTTGCACATTTATTAAACAAAAAAACCTGAGATATCTTATTTACATAAGTATTCAGACTCTTTTCTATGCCACTCAAAATTAAGCTCGGGTGCATCCTGTTTCCATTGATCATCCTTGAGATGTTTCTATAACTTGATTGGAGTCCACCTGTGGTAAATTCAATTGATTGGACATGATTTTGAAAGGCACACACCTGTCTGTATGAGGTCCTACAGTTGACAGTGCATGTCAGAGCAACAACCAAGCCATGAGGTCAAAGGAATTGTCCGTAGAGCTCCGAGACAGGATTGTGTCGAGGCACAGATCTGGGGAATGGTACCAAAACATTTGTGCAGAACTGAAGGTCACCAAGAACACAGTGGCCTCTATCATTTTTAAATGGAAGAAGACTCTTCCTATAGCTGGCCGCCCGGCCAAACTGAGCAATCGGAGGAGAAGGGCCTTGGTCAGGGAAGTGACCAAGAACCTGATGGTCACTCTGACAGAGCTCTAGAGTTTCTCTGTGGAGATGGGAGAACCTCTCTGCAGCACTCCACCAATCAGGCCTTTATGGTAGTGGCCAGATGGAAGCCACTCCTCAGTAAAAGGCACATGACAGACCATGACAGCCCACTTGGAGTTTGCCAAAAGGCACTTTAACCCTTGTGTAGTCTTAAAATTCTGTATACTCCCCTTGTCGTAAGGGTAAAAAATGATCAGCCTTCACTAAACACCTAAAATGAAGCAGCTAAATTGAATTTTAAACCCCAAATCTATTTTGCATAACGAAACAACCTGTCATTCATCACAAACTTTGTGAATATCTGGGTTTTCCCTCTTCACAATGCGGAAATACTGCATTTAATTAGTGGACACCACTCGTTTTTATTACAACACACCTGGCATAATTGTTTTCTTTACTAAAGTAGAGGTTTATTATTATTATTATTATTATTGCTAAAGGTACGGCATAGGTGTAAACATACATTCTTTTAGCAAGAGATAGCACTTGTATAGCCTAAGAAAGTAGCAGAAATGTGCAGAAAGTAGTTTTGAATGCATTTTATTGAAGGGAAACAATAACAGTCTTGAACATTTTTGGCGGAATTTTTGGAGGAATTCAACTACAAAATACAATTCTTCTCCCATTTTTTGAAACATTGCCCCCACCCACAAGGTGTATAAACAACAACAATAAATAAGAATAAAATAAGATAATAGATCCAAAACAAAAACATGAAGAACATAAATCAATCAACTCTAATTAGCACATGTAGGACAATATGCAAGTGTGTGTGCATGGACTTTGCAGATGTATTTCTCACATGTGCAGCACATAGTATTTGTTTTACAGGCCTTCTTTGGGGGGCTGAATTGAAATCTCCTCCTCTTGCCTGCCCCAGCTGCAGCCTCAGGTGGATCAGGACAAGATTCAGCCCCCTGAACAGCTTTCACAAGCGCTGCAGAGGCTGCTGTGTGGGGGAGGCGCTCCCTTTGAATGTGTGGGGTTACACGTGCCTTTCCCAGCTGTCCCAGGAACGCCCTCCTCTTGTTCTGCTTATCAGGCATCCAGGTAGGGTTGAGCTTGTTCCATATCCTGAAGGCATTGTATGAGGACACATCAATGATGTTATGAAAGATGACCAGGGCGTCACTATGAGTGGTCGGTGTAGAGTCACGCGCAGAGAGCAAACTTCCAAAGAAATGCGTTTATTGCGCGTGGTCTAGCCAAACAAACAGGCAATGACCATAGAACACGTATGTCTCCAAAACAGGGAAAGAACATACAACACAATACACAGGCGAAAAAAACAACAGTACCACTGACAGTAATTATAAGCCCACACAACAGCAAGCGAGCACGAGAAGTTTACATAGACCAAATAATGAACCAAAATGAGCAACAGGTGAAAACAATCAAGACAAAACAAACAGAAAGGAAAAAAGGATCGGTGGCAGCTAGTAGAACGGTGACGACGACCGCCGAGCGCTACCCGAACAGGGAGAGGAGCCACCTTCGGTGGAAGTCATGACACAGGGGCCAGCGGGTAGTCATCCTCCTGCAGCTGTAAGTTCCAAACACCTTGTCCAGGTTGTCCACGCCTCTTTTGTTGTGGTTGTAGTCCAGGATGATGGCTGGCTTCCTGTCCTCACGATCACTGATCTCAGCTGTTTTGTGCACTGTGCTCAGGAGGACCACATTCTTGTTCCTCTTTGGGAGGTAAGAAACTAGACTGGTGGTGGGAGTGAAGGCAAACTTTGATGAGAAGACCTCGCTCCGCCTTTTTGCAAGGAGTGCAGGGGGGAGCTCAGGCTTGTTCTTTCTAACTGTGCCAACCATGGTGATCTTCCTCTTCAGGAGCTCAAGTTGTCCGAGTTCAATCAGTAGCACACATAATCTCAATTTCTCAGTGTGTGTGTGTGTGTGTGTGTGTGTGTGTGTGTGTGTGTGTGTGTGTGTGTGTGTGTGTGTGTGTGTGTGTGTGTGTGTGTGTGTGTGTGTGTGTGTGTGTGCGTGTGTGTGTGTCTTTGTGTTTTTTTGTGGTGTGTAAATTATTTTATAACTGCTGGGTCAAAAATGACTATAAGACAATATTTGTACCCTGGTGGTACACAGCTTTTATGGAAATATGAACAAAGGCGATGTTTCACTTTTTCTAATGTTGGGACCACTCTAGGAAAAGTCATCAAATTTAAAGTTGATAAAAGATCATTTATGTGGTTTTCTCTGCTGTTAAACATAGTGGCAAGTCATTTTCTACCCTTAAGACAACAGAAGGGTTGAGACTCTCAGACAATGAGAAACAAGATTCTCTGATCTGATGAAACCAAGATTTAACTATTTGGCCTGAATGCGAAGCTTCATGTCTGGAGGAAACCTGGCAGCATCCCTACGGTGAACCATGGTGGTGGCAGCATCATGCTGTGGGAATGTTTTTCAGCGGCAGGGCCTAGGAAACTAGGTAGGATCGATGGAAAGATGAACAGAGCGAATAACAGCGAGATCCTTGATGAAAACCTGCTCTAGAGCGCTCAGGACCTCAGACTGAGGCGAATCTTCAACTTCCAACAGGACAAAGACCCTAAGTAAACAGCCAAGACAACGCAGAAGTGGCTTCGGGAAAAGTCTTTGAATGTCCTTGAGTGTTCCAGCCAGAGCCTGGACTTGAACCCAAGCTAACATCTCTGGAGAGACCTGAAAATAGCTGTGGAGTGACGCTCCCCATCCAACCTGACAGAGCTTGAGAGGATCTGCAGAGAAGAATGGGTAGAAACTCCCCAAATACAGGTGTGCCAAGCTTGTAGCATTATACCCAAGAAGACTTGAGGCTGTAAACGCTGGCAAAGGTTCTTCAACAAAGTACTGAGTAAAGGAAATACTTTGCCAACATTTCTAAAACCCTGTTTTTAAGTCGTCATTATGGGGTGTGATTAATGATTGATTGATTGATTGATGAGAGGGAAAAAACAATTTAATCCATTTTAGAATAAGGCTGTAACATAAGAAAATGTGGAAAAGGTCAAGGAGTCTGAATACTTTCCTAATGCACTGTATTAGCTCTAACCTTGCTCTGTATAGATCATTTATGGAAAAGGTGGCGATTGTTCCATTTCCAGCTTGACATTTAATGTCAAGAAAAAGTCTAAAAAGACAAGAGAGACAATATTGTCTAAGACATATACTGAGCATACAAAACATTAAGAACACCTTCCTAATATTGAGTTGCACCCCATTTTTCCATCAGAACAGCCTCATTTAATTGGTGCAATGACTCTACAAGGTGTTGAAAGCATCCCACAGGGATGCTGGCCCATGTTGACTCCAATGTTTCCACAGTTGTGTCAAGTTGGCTGGATGTCCTTTGGGTGGTGGACCACTTGTGATACACACTGGAAATTGTTGAGTGTGAAAAACCCAGCAGCATTGCAGTTCTTGACACAAACCAGTGTGCCGGGCACCTACTACCATACCCTGTTCAAAGGCATTTAAATATTTTGTCGTGCCCATTCACCCTTTGAATGGCACACATACACAATCCATGTCTCAATTGTCTCAAGGCTTAAAAATCCTTCTTTAACCTGTCTCCTCCCCTTCATCTACTCTGATTGGAGTGGATTTAACAAGTGCCATCAATAAGGGATCATAGCTTTCACCTGGTCAGTCTATGTGGAAAGAGCAGGTGTTCTTAATGTTTTGTACACTAAACGTAAAATTAAACTAGGAAGCATTGACCATGATGTCGAACAGCTCCATTTAACCATGTTAAAGAGATACTGCGAGATTCTGGCAACCTAGCCTCTAGCTTACCCCACCGTACCTGTAGACGTCCATTCGCTAACACTAGTCAGCATTGCCTGGTGTAACTACCTCTACCTTCCTTCATACTGCACCCAGAGACATACAAATAGTATCCAAGAGTTCATCTGAGTCTTGGTAAGTAGAAAAGCTTAATTGCCAGAATATCACAGTATCGCTTTAAAAGCTTTATATTTTCCAAACCATTAAGTTGAGCATTTACCAGACTTGAAAGCATTCAATAAGAAAGCTTTTTCCAACACTGAATCATCCATCCCAACTCAGGCATTATAGACTTGTAACCTTTATTCCTGAACCAGACTGCAACACCTTACCATTCCCCTTAACATGCACCTTACCATGTCCCTTACCATGACTCTAACCATGTCCCTTTCCATGACTCTTACCATGTCCCTTACCATGCCCCTTACCATGTCCCTTACCATGCCCCTTACCGTGACTCTTACCATGCACCTTTCCATGACTCTTACCATGTCCCTTACCATGTCCCTTACCATGACTCTAACCATGTCCCTTACCATGACTCTAACCATGTCCCTTTCCATGACTCTTACCATGTCCCTTACCATGCCCCTTACCATGTCCCTTACCATGACTCTAACCATGTCCCTTTCCATGACTCTTACCATGTCCCTTACCATGCCCCTTACCATGTCCCTTACCATGCCCCTTACCGTGACTCTTACCATGCACCTTTCCATGTCCCTTTCCATGACTCTTACCATGCCCCTTACCACGTCCCTTTCCATGCACCTTTCCATGCACCTTACCATGACTCTTACCATGTCCCTTTCCATGACTCTTACCATGTCCCTTTCCATGTCCCTTTCCATGACTCTTACCATGACTCTTACCATGTCCCTTTCCATGCACCTTACTATGAGTCTTACCATGTCCCTTTCCATGCACCTTACCATGACTCTTACCATGTCCCTTTCCATGACTCTTACCATGTCCCTTTCCATGCACCTTACCATGACTCTTACCATGTCCCTTACCATGACTCTTACCATGACTCTTACCATGCACCTTACCATGCCCCTTACCATGACTCTTACCATGACCCTTACCATGTCCCTTACCATGACTCTTACCATGTCCCTTACCATGCGCCTTACCATGACTCTTACCATGTCCCTTACCATGTCCCTTTCCATGACTCTTACCATGCCCCTTACCATGTCCCTTTCCATGCACCTTTCCATGCACCTTACCATGACTCTTACCATGTCCCTTTCCATGCACCTTACCATGACTCTTACCATGTCCCTTTCCATGACTCTTACCATGACTCTTACCATGTCCCTTACCATGCACCTTACCATGACTCTTACCATGTCCCTTTCCATGCACCTTACCATGACTCTTACCATGTCCCTTTCCATGACTCTTACCATGACTCTTACCATGACCCTTACCATGCACCTTACCATGACTCTTACCATGTCCCTTTCCATGCACCTTACCATGACTCTTACCATGTCCCTTTCCATGACTCTTACCATGTCCCTTTCCATGACTCTTACCATGCACTTTTCCATGTCCCTTTCCATGACTCTTACCATGCCCCTTACCATGTCCCTTTCCATGTCCCTTTCCATGCACCTTACCATGACTCTTACCATGTCCCTTTCCATGACTCTTACCATGACTCTTACCATGTCCCTTACCATGCACCTTACCATGACTCTTACCATGTCCCTTTCCATGACTCTTACCATGCCCCTTACCATGTCCCTTTCCATGTCCCTTTCCATGCACCTTACCATGACTCTTACCATGTCCCTTTCCATGACTCTTACCATGACTCTTACCATGTCCCTTACCATGCACCTTACCATGACTCTTACCATGTCCCTTTCCATGCACCTTACCATGACTCTTACCATGTCCCTTTCCATGACTCTTACCATGTCCCTTTCCATGACTCTTACCATGTCCCTTTCCATGACTCTTACCATGACTCTTACCATGTCCCTTACCATGCACCTTACCATGACTCTTACCATGTCCCTTTCCATGGACCTTACCATGACTCTTACCATGACTCTTACCATGACTCTTGCCATGTCCCTTTCCATGACTCTTACCATGTCCCTTTCCATGCACCTTACCATGACTCTTACCATGTCCCTTACCATGACTCTTACCATGACTCTTACCATGCACCTTACCATGCCCCTTACCATGACTCTTACCATGACTCTTACCATGCACCTTACCATGACTCTTACCATGTCCCTTTCCATGCACCTTACCATGACTCTTACCATGTCCCTTACCATGACTCTTACCATGTCCCTTACCATGACTCTTACCATGACTCTTACCATGCACCTTACCATGCACCTTTCCATGCACCTTACCATGACTCTTACCATGACTCTTACCATGACTCTTACCATGACTCTTACCATGCACCTTACCATGACTCTTACCATGTCCCTTACCATGCCCCTTACCATGCACCTTACCATGCCCCTTACCATGCACCTTACCATGTCCCTTTCCATGCACCTTACCATAACTCTTACCATGACTCTTACCATGCACCTTACCATGACTCTTACCATGCACCTTACCATGCATTAATACATTATACATGCTGTTATGGTTTAGCAATTTCACAATTTGTTTCTCAGACCAAAAATATTGATTGCCAATGTCTCTGGTCCGAAGAAGGTCAATAGACAGAAACGTTGGCAATAAACTAGAATACATATGTGAAATTGTGCAATATTTTGTGTGCAGTATTGCAATATTTGTGCCATATTGTTTTCTTTTGATTCATGTTCCATGCTCCAGCATAATGCAAACTTCTTCTTGACATTGTATTCTTAGATAAAACCCATAGGCTTTTCAAGCGCTTGGGACTATAAGGTTCTATCTGCATTTTTGTCAACATTTAATAATTGACATAGCCTCGTTCTGTTCTATGTTCTCTACCTATATAGTACTCTAAATACCACAATTGATGTTGTTAAGGTCAAAAGAATAATAGATAAAAATAGCTGACACCATTCAAACCAATGAGGGTTTGGAATTTTATAGACAATAATCTTAGGATCATCTTTTTGCAGACAGAACCTTTTATTCTAGCTCTCATTTAGTTGTCTGTAGATTTTTGTCATACACTAGCTGGTTTCTCACAGAGACCTTGCATGTACGAACAGACACACACACACACTTTTGCTCAACAAATCATCATGTTCAATTACTTCTAAGGAGGTAAACATCTTTGCCAGGGACATACAGGGAGGGAAAACCCCTAGTCGGTCCCTATTACAGCCCATTGTTTTCTACATTTACATTTACATTTAAGTCATTTAGCAGACGCTCTTATCCAGAGCGACTTGCAAACAGTTCTCAAATATGTTCTCAAATATGTACTGCGCATTAGGCCTATGTTCTTCAGCTATATTAATGTCCTACATTTGATCATTGACATGTCTTCAACACATTTCTTTTCAATACAGTTTGGGTGGTTAGAGTTCTTGTTTGATTCATAGTCCTGAAGAGTCTGCTAGCAAAGTTCCAACAAGAAGAAAACATTATTCCCTCACATCAGAGATGCATTGTCAGTTAAAGGAGAAATTACGCACCAGATGTTTTCAGACCTTAAATATTTTGAGATAAGCCCACGTTCCAGGCCATGTGTTGTGTTGATTCAGCTATATGCTCAATCCCCAAATCAATGGAAAAGATAAGCACCACATATCTCCAGATTTTATTTGGTGCATAGCTGCATCTACACTATTGATGGTGTGGGACGTGGGTTCATCATGATGGTGTGGGACGTGGGTTCATTATGATGGTGTGGGACGTGGGTTCATTATATGATGGTGTGGGACGTGGGTTCATTATGATGGTGTGGGACGTGGGTTCATTATGATGGTGTGGGACGTGGGTTCATCATGATGGTGTGGGACGTGGGTTCATCATGATGGTGTGGGACGTGGGTTCATCATGATGGTGTGGGACGTGGGTTCGTCATGATGGTGTGGGACGTGGGTTCGTCATGATGGTGTGGGACGTGGGTTCATTATGATGGTGTGGGACGTGGGTTCGTCATGATGGTGTGGGACGTGGGTTCATCATGATGGTGTGGGACGTGGGTTCGTCATGATGGTGTGGGACGTGGGTTCGTCATGATGGTGTGGGACGTGGGTTCATCATGATGGTGTGGGACGTGGGTTCATTATGATGGTGTGGGACGTGGGTTCATCATGATGGTGTGGGACGTGGGTTCGTCATGATGGTGTGGGACATGGGTTCGTCATGATGGTGTGGGACGTGGGTTCGTCATGATGGTGTGGGACGTGGGTTCGTCATGATGGTGTGGGACCTGGGTTCATCATGATGGTGTGGGACGTGGGTTCATTATGATGGTGTGGGACGTGGGTTCATCATGATGACGTGGGACGTGGGATCATTATGATGACGTGGGACGTGGGTTCATCATGATGACGTGGGACGTGGGTTCATCATGATGGTGTGGGACGTGGGTTCATTATGATGGTGTGGGACGTGGGTTCATCATGATGACGTGGGATGTGGGTTCATCATGATGGTGTGGGACGTGGGTTCATTATGATGGTGTGGGACGTGGGTTCGTCATGATGACGTGGGACGTGGGTTCATTATGATGGTGTGGGACGTGGGTTCGTCATGATGACGTGGGACCTGGGTTCATCATGATGACGTGGGACGTGGGTTCATTATGATGGTGTGGGACGTGGGTTCATTATGATGGTGTGGGACGTGGGTTCGTCATGATGACGTGGGACGTGGGTTCGTCATGATGACGTGGGACGTGGGTTCATCATGATGACGTGGGACGTGGGTTCATTATGATGGTGTGGGTCGTGGGTTCATTATGATGGTGTGGGACGTGGGTTCGTCATGATGACGTGGGACGTGGGTTCGTCATGATGACGTGGGACGTGGGTTCATCATGATGACGTGGGATGTGGGTTCATTATGATGGTGTGGGACCTGGGTTCGTCATGATGGCGTGGGACGTGGGTTCGTCATGATGACGTGGGACGTGGGTTCGTGATGATGGCGTGGGACGTGGGTTCGTCATGATGGTGTGGGACCTGGGTTCGTCATGATGGCATGGGACGTGGGTTCGTCATGATGGCGTGGGACGTGGGTTCATCATGATGACGTGGGACGTGGGTTCGTCATGATGGCGTGGGACGTGGGTTCGTCATGATGGCGTGGGACCTGGGTTCATCATGATGGCGTGGGACATCTTACAAACTGTGATTTTGGAATGTCGATTTAAGACAAACGAAAACCAGCATGTTAATCTATGGCCTTACGGTCTTAGTTGGTTATCATTTTGCAGAGTGCATCCTAGAACTGTCGTGACACAGTACGATTTGCATGCAGATTTCATTTTGATACTCGTTTTTTTCTGCCAAGCCAAGCAAAACGTCAACAAACACCGACCTAGAGGCATGACAGAGAAGGTTGTTTTATGCAGTGACATTCTTCAACATAACCGTTATTGATTGAGA